>NC_069004.1:25800253-25802158 GCF_001194135.2 Octopus bimaculoides
ATATATATATATATATATAGTCAATCCAAACATGAACAAGCAAGAAAAAACACGAAAAAACAACGCGAGGACGTGGAATAAGTACAGTGTTATTGGACGCTCAGGAAAGGAAAGAAAAGAAAGAAGATTTCACGTTTCGACCCTACGTCTGGTAATAGGATTTTGCACCATGCCACAAAAGCAAGAGAACCCAGTCATGGCTGTCAGATAATTTCTGCGATCACATCACCCCTAACATCTGACCACCTAACTCCCAACAGTGCAACCGCCTTGGTTATTATGCGTGGGGCGCAGTTGAGCGAAAGACCAGCAAAACTCCTTGTAACACCAAAGATGCACTGAAGGCAAAGATTATGGCAGCATTCACCAACTTAAACAAGGAGACCATCCAGAAGAGTTGCAGGAGATTCCGAAGGCGGCGATTTTATTGAATAAATTTACTCTTTAGTATTTCCAGATATTTTTATGTAATTTTGGTAAATATATCTGTTAAAATAAGACGTCAGTGTTATTTTCATTTTTGCCTAATTCAGACGACAATATATTCACCGCATCTTGTATATATGTTGCAAGCAAGAGAAAAGCAGCGTTGCTCAGTCTATTTCATTTTAACAACCCATGGTGTAAATCTAGTTAAAACAACATGACAGCCTTACGTATCTAGTAAATTTAATGTATTTAATCAGTTGATGAAAACAGTGAGGGCTAAACTCTTTGACTATAGTAAACTTTAAGTTCAAAAACAAACACTGGTAGCACGACAGTATTACACACATACACACACATACATACACAAATGTATAAAATAACAGTGCATATATTTATAATGTATAGACAAGCCTAGAACAACGCTATCTGTGATATTTTGTTGTAATATTTTTTATTAAGCTTAATATATTTAGGGCTAGCCTACTGGATGTAACCTTCCTTTTTTTCAAGACGGTCAAGAGGTGACATGAGAGAGATTCGGCTAGTATTTCTATCAGGTCGCATAATCATGTATGGACTTAACTATTGATAGATTATAATAGTAGCATTTGTTTTAATCTAGTACTAGATTATAATAGAAGCTATCAGTAATCTGAGCTTGGTTTATATTATTATATTCAAACCCTTGGTAATTACTGAGCCAGACCTTAATATTTAGTTTGACAGTTTTCTAAAGACGCCTGCAATAAGTTGTTTAGAAGATTACTAAACAAAACACTCTTGATATAATGTGGTGAGTAATGACATAGTCATTCCCCAAGTTGAAGGCAGATGGCTAGGTGGTTAGGGTATTCGCCTCACAACCATAAGGTTGTGAGTTTGATACCCAGCGGCGTCTTGTGTCCTTGAGAAAGACACAGTTATTTCACGTTGTTCCAGTTCACTCACCTGGCAAAAATGAGTAGTACTTGCATTTCAAGGGGTCAATTTTGTTACATTCTGTGTCACGCTGAATCTTCCAGAGTGCTATGGTAATGGTATGCAAGTCTGTGGAGTGCTCAGCCACTTGCAGTTTAATTTCAGGTGCAAGCTGTTCCGTTGATTGGATCTACTCGTCTTCGCAAACGACGTCTTCACAACCGACGGAATGTCAGTCAATCCACAACACGAAAATCCGGTCTGTCACCCGAAAACTATTGATCAGTCTTGTTCTATATTATTTTCAAATTGTGGCACAAGGCCAGACATTTTCGGGAAAAGAGGCTAATTAGATAAAATGGACCCCGGTGCTCAGCCGGTATTTACTTTATCGACTCCGAAAGGACGAAAGGCAAAGTCTACCTTGGTAGAATTTGAACTGAGAACGTAAAATCGAACGAAATACCGCTAAGTATTTTACCCCGTGTGCTAACAATTCTGTCAGCTCATTGCCTTTGTGTGTGTGTGTGTGTGTGTGTGTGTGTGTTTGTGTGTGTG
>NC_069004.1:25802168-25807525 GCF_001194135.2 Octopus bimaculoides
GTGTGTGTGTGTGTGTGTGTGTGTGTGTGTGCTCGTCCCTCGGCACTGCTTGACAACCGGTGTTGGTTTGTTTACATCTCCGTAACGTAGTGGTTCTGACAAAGAGATTGACAGACTAAGTACGAAACTTTGAAAATATTAATGCTGGGGTCGATTCCCTCGACTAAAACTCTTCAAGACAGTGCCCCAGTAGGGCCGTAGTGCAATGACTAAAACAAGTAAAAGATAAAAGATTAGATACTGCAGACATAGTTGTACTCTCTAAAAAGACAGGATAGTCACGACTGGATGTCTTTTAGTCATAAGTTTGACCTTGAGCTAAACACAAAAGCATACCAACGCTATCACACCACGTTATTATCTATTGGCATTTTGTAAAGTTGTTCACGCCTCTCACTTGCCGGTCGGCTGAAGTGTTCACAGGCTGACCAGCATACTTTCATGGAGTATGACCAAGTGAGGTTTATTTTTCAACATAGTGCCCCTTGCGGTCCACACACTTCTTCCATCGGTGTTGCAGTGGTTGGATTCCATTGGTGACGACGTTTCCATCTTGTTGGTCAAAAACAGTTATCAGCAACCGATATGACGTCATCATCACTGCGATACTGGTTCCCAGCCAAATGCTTTTTCATGTTGGGGAACAGACGGTAATTAGATGTGGGGTGGCGAGCTGGCAGAAAAGTTAGCACACCGGGCGAAATACTTAGCAGTATTTCGTCTGTCGCTACGTTCTGAGTTCAAATTCCGCCGAAGTCGACTTTGCCTTTCATCCTTTCGGGGTCGATTAAATAAATTCCAGTTACGCACTGGGGTCGATATAATCGACTTAATCCGTGTTTGTCCCCTCTGTGTGTAGCCCCTTGTGAACAGTAAACAAATAAGATGCGGGGTGGGCGAGGCCAAATAAGGAAAATGGAGAGGGTGATCATCTGGTACAAAGCTACAGTCACGCACAGCATCCCTTTCAACCAAGGAATTGTGTGCTGGAGAATTCTCCTGATGAAACAACACCCGTTCCGTCAAATTTCCTGAGCGTTTGGTTTCGATAGCTTTTCGTAACTGCCTCAGCAGGTGGCCATAGTACTCTTCATTGATGGTGTGGCTTTTTTGAAGATAGCCAATGAACACAATGCTTTTACATCCCCAAACACTGAAGCCATCAACTTCCCTGCAGATAAAACTACCTTAGCTTTATTTGGAGCTGGTGAGGAGGGGCGGCCCCACTGCACGGATTCAGTCTTTGTCTCTGGCTGAAAGTGATGAGGTCAACGATCACCCTGGGTTAGGAAACGTTCAAGGAAACTAACTGGAGCTGCCAGAAACAAAGTGCCATTTTCTTGTGATGTGATCAGCTTAGTGTACTTTTGATCAGGCGTCAGAAGACGTGGCGGTTACCAAGCAGAAACCTTCGTCATGCCAAGTTCATTGTGTTGAATGTTCTCAACTCTCTCACGGGATATGCTAATAGCATTGGATATTTGATTAATTGCCAATCGCCTGTCATCCACCACCATGTAACGAACACGATCAATGTTTTCCTCGGTAGTGGAAGTGGCAGGACGCCCAGACATCTGTGGGGGTGGATGTTTGTATATATGTATATGTACATGCATACATACATACGTACGTACATAAGCATATACATATATACATACATATATACATACATATATATAGATGTATGTATGTATGTATGTATGTATGTATGTATAGAGAGCGAGATAAATATGGGTATGCGTGTACAATTATATACACATATGTGTGTGCGTATGTGTATGTATATGTGTGTGTGTGTGTGCGTGTGTGTGAGTGTGAGAATTTACGAAAAGAACAAAAGACGAAGACGGGTGTGTAAACAACAAACAGATTATTAGTTTAACGCTCGAGAAGTGAGAAAGTCTTTTACGTTTCGAGCCTACGCTCTTCGACAAAAAGGAACACAGAAATAAACAGAGAGAGAAAATAAAAAGAGGGTTTAGTGGCTAGCGATCTATCATGGCGACTGCCGGATAGAAGTGTCAGACAAGAGAACTAGGAAAAAGGGGAATATATGTGCTTTGATATACTTTAACCAGTTTATGAAGATTGATATATATGTGGATTTGTCCAAATATATGTATCATTTCATCTGGTAATGATGATATATACAAACTTCAACCATTAATATCCCATTTTTGTTTATAATGGCCAGATTTTAGAAATATTAATATATGTATAGTTATATATAAATGATAAAGTGTAGTATATTGCCACTTAAGTGTGGCTGACCCCTAGGGGTGGATGTCGATAAGCCAGCTGGAGGAGATGTCCTCCTGGGGCTAAAAGCAACAGTAACATCCACCCCTAGGGGTCAGCCACACTTAAGTGGCAATATACTACACTTTATCGTGCAGTTACTGTTAATACTTCATTTAGAGAATTAACATTGCTTATATATAAATGATTATGTGTATATGTATGTAAGTATGTTTGTTCATGTGTGTATACATATATGTATGTATGTATTTATGTATGTATGTATGTATGCATGTATGCATGCATGTATGTATGTATGTATGTATGTATAAAACAAACGCTCGCTGAAAGGTAACTTCATGTATTTATATAGTCTTGGATCAACTTGTGAACGGAACATGGTAGTTGCAACATAGCTGTCATTTCAGAGAGTTTTGTGATAGGTAACATAATTTTTTTATGGGACGTTTAATTGAACAATGAGAAATATGAACTTAATATTAACATATTAACATATATTAATATATTAAACTGAAGTTAAATTTTTTCAATTGATGTGTATATTTAATTTTGAGAGTTGTTCGAGGTGATTTGGCCACACATCCGGGACTCCACTACTAGGAAAATTCCCGTAAGCAAGCACCTAGACCAATGTCTCGTAGACATAAACCCTAAATACCAAATCTTCCCTCTCTATCAATGTACTGGAAACACTTCAACCCGTTTCCGTTTAAATAAGGAAAACATACTGATTAAAAAAATATAAACCACAGCTAAATATCATTTAGAAAGAAGAAAATGCAGTAACAAGAAAAGAAAAAAGTCTCGATTGTCGTGTCTGCGCTTGTACTCTTTCTGTGCAAGACTTCCACAAGCACTAACAATGTGAGTCACGCTTTCGATCCTCTTCCAACACATTCTACAGAGGTTCGTTCCACTTGTTTGGTGTATATCCCTTTTCACTGAGTTGGTATTCAATGCCTGGTCTTGGGCAGCGATGATTAGGCTTTCAGTATTCTTTTTCAGGTCACCCTCCATGATGCCTCCTGGTCTTTTAATTTATTACTTTCACGGTGGAACTGACCATGTAATTCCATGCGGAGTAGGATTTCTTCTCTCTCGTTGGCTGTTCTTGATCGAAATTCATGAGCACTCTCAAGTCCATTTTTGGTAAATCCTTCTGCATTAGCAGCATACTGTAGCAAGTCTTGTTTGATGTTTACCAAATAGTCTGCCATGCTGCTTCTTTCACTGTTGATGCACCCTCATACGCTAATCAGCCCACGTCCACCTATACCCCTCTTCATGTAAAACCTGAGTACATTCGCCTTAGGGTAGAGGGCACCATGCATTGCCATTGTCTTTCGGGTAGTGCGATCGAGTTGGTTAATCTCCGCTTGTGTCCATTTCAGGATGGGTACACTATAGCGGACTATAACAACAGCCCACATGTTGATGGCAGTCACAAGGTTCCTGGAGTTGAGTTTTGATTTCAAGAGACGTTTGAGGTGCTTGAAATATGCAGTGATGACCTTGTCTTTCATTTCTTTGTGCAATATATTGTCCAGCTCCAGGATCCCAAGGTACTTGTACTCATCATCAACGGGTCTTCCATTCTCACTCCGTTTGACAATTCTATGCCTCTACCATTTACTTTTTCCCCGCTTCACAGTGAGCACCGCACAATTCGAGATACTGAATTCCGTCCCTATATCCTTACTGTACATCTGCACAGTCTCAACCACCCTCTCCATTTCAGGCTGTTTTTGCGAAAAGTTTTAAATCATCCATGAAGAGAAGATGGTTGAGACGAGATCCATTCTTTCTCAGCCCATAGTGCGCGTTGACTTTACGTAGGGCTACAGAAAGTGGGATCAATGCTATAAGAAATATGTATTATTATTATTATTATTATTATTATTATTATTATTATTATTATTATTATTATTATTATTGCCTTTGCACAGCTTCTAACGCTGGAGATGTACTACAGTGTCAGCTGTTCACTACCAGTGAACTAAGGTAACACCTCTTATTTTTCGAGCACCTTCCGGAGTATTCGAATGGTTCCAAACAGTGCTGTTTTCTGCAAGTGCTCCACCCTTATTGCAGCCCCTATTTGTTCCACGTACTTCTCAAAATTTTTGCTCATTGTTCCCAGGGCTCCGACAATTATTGGTACTACGGCTACCTTTTTCATCGACCACAACTGCTTAACTTCCCAATCTCACTTGTCATATCTCTCGACTTTTCTTTCTTCCTTATCGCATACCTTGTTGTCAGCTGGACATACTATATCTATGATCCAGCATAGTTTGTTTAATTTCTCAAGTAAGACTATATCCGGCTTCTTATTCTCTATCTCATGGTTGCACTGAATCATAAAATCCCATAGGATCTTTGCATTTCTATTTTCGACGATGCCTTCAGGTTTGTGGTCGTACCACATTTTTGCTCTGTCAAGTCGATAGTTGTTACAGAGTGTCCAATGGACAAGCCTGGCTATATTGTCGTGGCGTCTCTTATATTCCTTCTGGGCTAGTGGCGTACATTGGCTGGTAATATGCCATACGGTTTCACCGTTTTGTCCACATAGTCTGCACTTATCACTTTCTGCTTTGTTGTCTATTCTGTATTTTATGTAGTTTGTTCTTAGTGCTTGCTCTTGGGCAGCACAGATTAGATATATAGAAGCAGAGGATAGATCAATAGAAAAGGAAGGTGGAGGAAAACAAATTGCGAACGATTCACTTTTCTGCATAGTTTGTATGTCGTCCGATGATTTTTAACGAATCAAGCATATCTCTGGGAAAAATGTCGATTCATATCCGTCTTCATTGCAGAAGTTTCGGCAAATAAAGTTGTTAATTTTTCATTGCATGGGTGTTGAACTGGGTGTTGTCATATCGCTACGCATGAAATATTAACAAATTAAAATTGAATAGAAAAGCAACCATTTACTAACAAAACTAATATTTGTCGATGACTAATGCAGTTGTTATATCTACTTTTGAAATGCTTCCGATCACGTCTATTTTTAGCTGAATGTATCACCCCCAGCGTGTACTGAAGTTTTAATGTCAGAGTAGCTATACTGTAGCTTCTTGCAACATATATAT
>NC_069004.1:25808546-25809172 GCF_001194135.2 Octopus bimaculoides
ATATATATATATATATATAACATATCATATCACATATATATATATATGTGTGTGTGTGTGTGTGTGTGTGTGTGTGTGTGTATAGACTTAACAGAATGTTATATATATAATATATAGGGGGTATGAGAGGTAATGGTGTCAAGAAGACCCAAAGGTGTCAGGTAATGCTGAGTAAGTGGTATGGACAGACTATAGTTGAGCTCCAGGTTCGGTGATTATGCAAATGAGGAGTTCAAAGTCGGTCATGTATTAACATGCATGTATATAAAAAATTAACAGAATGAGATAAAAATCCAAGGCTGTGAAAGATTTCAGAACATTTATAAAGAAAGGGTCTTACAGCTGTTTCCGGGATATTTTATATATCCCTTCATCGGAGACGGTGCGAGGAAATGGTTAAGCAATAGTTATTCTAGAGAAGGTATGAAATAGAGAGTGAAGTGGGGGAATGAAACTGACGGGCATTCCTCCACTTCATTCTCTATTTTATAACTTCTGTAGAATAACTATTGCTTATCCGTTTTCTCGCATCGTCTCCGATAAAAGGATATATATCCCGGAAACAGCTGTAAGACGCTTTCTTTATAAATGTTCTGAAATCTTTCACAGCCTTGGATTTTTATCTC
>NC_069004.1:25809272-25809971 GCF_001194135.2 Octopus bimaculoides
TGTGTGTGTGTGTGTGTGTGTGTGTGTGTATGTATGTATAGATGTATATATATTCTTTTATTCTATGTTTCTCTCATTTCACTGTAACCATGCTGCAGCACCGCCTTTAGTCGAGCAAATCAGCCCCAGGACTTATTGTTTGTAAGCCTGGTACTTATTCTATCTCTCTTTTGCCGAACCGCTATGTTATGGAGGCGTAAACACACCAACATCGATGTCAAGCGATGGGCGGTGGCAAACACAGACACACAAATACATATATGTGTGGTGGTGGTTTCCTTACACAATTGGCTGCTGCTAGTTATTCTCATTACTCCTGACACTTCTACTGTCGTTGTTGTTGTTGTCATTGCTGTTGCTACTCCTTCTGCTACTGCCACTACAATTTCACGTTCTACATCTCCTCCCACTTCCCTCTCTTGTTGACTCAATGACAAAAACGACGGCAAATTTTGAAAGGAAAATTAATTTTCTCTTCGAGTGGTTTTCGCCCCGCAGGGCAAAAAAAAAATAGCACTGCTAATCAGACCAATATGGCCTAGATTAACTTAGTCGGATCTATTTCAAAACGGGGGCACCAGTTTTCATTTATGTTTTATGTAGTGTTTTTGGTACGGAAAGACTTTCAAACTTCGTATATTTATCTATTTTGTGTTATAGAACAGAAAAAAATGTTTGTATTCGAATTTATTTCATGTA
>NC_069004.1:25810391-25812669 GCF_001194135.2 Octopus bimaculoides
GTACGTTTTTTTTGTTAAGAAGACTAAGAATAAAAGATGTTTTATATGACACATTCTACCAGTGTCCCAAGTTTCAAAGTGTTTCGTTAGTGTTTCGTTAAGAAAATACTGGTGCCCCTGTTTTGAAATAGATCCACTTAGTCTCAATAAAATGTAACAAACCAATCCTTTTAGAGGTAAACAAAACACACACATACAGTGCCCCGAAATACACACCCAGCTCTGGCGACAACAACAACAATAATAATAACAATAATAATAATAATCCTTTCTATCACAAGCATAAGGCCTGAAATTTGGGGAAGGGGGATAGTCGATTACATCGACCCTAGAACTCAACTGGTACTTAATCTATCGACCCCGAAAGGATGAAAGATAAAGTCGACCTCGGTGAAATAATAATAATAATAATAATAATAATAATAATAATAATAATAATAATAATAATAATAATAATATAATTGGAAAATGTGTGAGATCCTTGGTGCAGTTAAGTATATTTGAAAAAAGAGAAAGGATGGCTTCACTGGTTGATCTGATCAGTTTAATTTATTATTGTTTAATTTATTAATAATATAAATTTTAGTTAGAGCGATATGTGTGTATGTTTGTGCACGAATGTATATGTGTATATGTGTGTGTGTGCGTGCGTGTGTGTGTGGAGGGGGGGTAGCTGAAATTTACAGAAACGCAAAAGTCGAAGACAAGTGTATAAACAACAAGTAGGTGTATTAGTTTAATGCTCGGGAAAAAATGGAAAAGTCTTTTACGTTTCGAGCCTACGCTCTTCGTCAGAAAGGAATGAGAGAAACAGATCATCGTCATCAAACCACCATTGTCTTCATCTTCTTGACGTTCCTTAATTATTGAACATTTTACATCTTTAGATTCTATTAGACCCAAATCAAAAAGGATGTTAAACTCTATCAAATCCGGGATGTATTTTCTTTTTTTTCTTTTTTGTAGTAATTTATTTATTTTATTATTAGTTCAGCCGAATGCGTCGTAGCTTTTTTAGATTTTGGTCTGCAGGAGGAAGAGATCATACTGGTTTGATAAGCCTACTCTGTCACACTTGTTCGACATGGCTTGGCAGAGAGATGCCGTTGTTATTCTCTTACTCAGAAGTAATTAAGTCAATTATATTGATCCCCAGTGTTTCACTGGTATTTAGTGGAATTTGAACACAGAACGTAAAGATAGGCGATATATCACTAAGCATTTCGCCCGACGTGATGAGAATTCTACTTGCTTGCGGTGTAGCTTAAATTGTCTTCAGCGTTTGCCAAATCATCTCAGACAAAGGACCCTTAAGCTTTCCTCAATGACTTACGAACTACTATTAAGCAAATTTCGTTAATTTCGTTAAAAAAAAATCCTTAAAAACAAGGGAAGTAACTCAAAAAGTTACTGCTAATGTAAGGGAGGTAACTCATACTTTTTATTTGAATTCATACTTTATCATTGAGTAGAGAATTAACGCACAGAGTTGGAACAGGCACAACACAATATACCGTCGGACGCTAAATGGAAGGAAAAACAACCAAAGTATGCTTCTAATATATTCCAACAATTTCTCCCTAATTACTAAGTGCGATGATTTTTTTTTAATGAATTATATCGCTTTATCATTGGTCTGATCGATGAAGCATGTGATCAAAAATATTCACTTGATAACCATCTTGTCGTCTTATACATAAAGCAATACTTTTTCCGACGTATATATTTAAGATATAAAGCAGTCATAGGCAGACGGCTGCTGACGGGACTTTCTAAAAAAATTACCTTGAGTTTATTAATAGTGTTACCCACTTAATGATCATCCATGTTACGTGGGGCCCACTCCGCTTCCCGATAAAAGTTGCCTATACCTGATATAAAGGAATGGAGTGGATGATAGAAAATTGGCTGCTATTTCCAGCAAAACAAATGACCCCATTAGTGCATAATGGTTCACTTTTAATGAGTTTTCTAAAGAATGTATGTATGTTAGTTATCTCCCTTACAATATACTACAAGATACTTTGGCGAATCCATTCACTTCTCGCCTTTGTATCACTCCGATATAAAACATTACCAAAGGCCACATTAAATCCTTTGTATTGTATTTTCTCTCTGGTAATACGCCTTCAAAATCCGACTTGCCAGTTCCTGCATTCACTTACCTAACAAAGTCAATTTTCTCCCTTACTAACGGCTGAAATAGACTTATACTAAGTGTGTGTGTGTGTGTGTGTGTGTGTGTGTGTGTGTGTGTGTGTGTGTGTGTGTGTGTGTG
>NC_069004.1:25812961-25815611 GCF_001194135.2 Octopus bimaculoides
GTGTACCTATATATATATATATATATATATATATATTCATGTACATACATACATACATACATACATACATACATACATACATACATAGCTATTTGTTTAAAGAGTTCACTTCGAGTTCAATTCTAAGGAGTTTTCTTCTGGTTTAGTCACGAGTCGAACACAATGCCATTTGAGCGAATTTAGTAGACAGTAGCTGGCCAGGGACGTGATGTTGCGTCTCTCTAGTATTCCGACGAAGGACTTGTAGTTACTTAGAAGCTGCTTGAAAGGGCCGCCTTGAAACCAACATATTTCCTACTCGGTTTCACAAGCGCCGCGTCAAGTAGCGTCTGAATAACGTCAGTTCCTCGTTTAGGATACCGAGGAGTCACAATATCACGTCCCTGGCCAGCTATGAATGCATAATTAAATGGAGACTCCTAGAACATGTAAGCTATGCCTGGCTGAACGACTAATTTGATCTGGTGCTTTTTTTCAACTCCAAAAATGAGGTGTTTAGTCAATGCCCTCATCAGAGGAAATTCCTGTTAAAAATATTGAATTCTCCATTTGCGGACATATAAATAGTTACCTGTTTCGAAAGAAGTCGTTTTTGACACGGCTGTAAGGGAAATAACTCCACCTTACCCAAGCATGCACCGGTAAGATTTCGTTCCGAGAATTTTTTGGTTTACAAGATTAACTGAGCGTGATTTTTGCTTCCTCTAGTCGTAGAGAGCTTATATGCCTCAGAACATTTCAGTCTGACGAGTCGTTTATACAGCTAAGCGCTTTATAGGTGTGAAACCAATAGTCACTCTCTGACCGCCCATAACAAACAACCTTCGAACCTACTGCTTTAATGTTTTAGGATATATGGACTACTGACCGATATATGTATGTATGTATGTATGTATGTATGTATGTATGTATGTATGTATGCGTATATATATATATATATATATATATATATATATATATATATATATATACATACATGTGTGTGTATGTGTGTATACACATACACTTTTCTCTTTCCGACGAATGGCTATGCTCGAAACGTTAACAACTCTCTCCTTTCATCGAGCGTCAAATTAATATATTTCTTGTGCACGTCCTCACATACATTTTTCTTTCTAATTTTTTCCATTGTTTTTTGTTCTTTGAATTTTAACTCTCTCTATTCTTACTCTATCTCTTAATCCACTCTTACTCTCTCTTTCCGCCCTTGCTTGCCTCTCCCATCCTGCGCACAGCCAACCTTCGCTCATTACCTCCCATTCTAATGGCTGTAAGCGTCCTAAGCAGGGAATCCCCTACGGCCGACCTCGACTAGGAAAAGCCATACCTGCCATCCTTTCTCCCTGCAACCCTGCAGAAGACTCTCATATCTAGCACGCTTCCATTCATGGGCCTCATTAAACCCCTCTTCTCACGGGACTCTTAGTTCAACTACGATAATTTTCTTGGCCTTTACAGACCACAGGAGCACATCTGGCCTCAGGGTTGTATTAACAACCTGGCGAAACTGCGATCTCTCCCCTAAGTCCACTTGCATATCCTTTGGTTGAGATCCTTGCAGCAAGCTATGTATTGCTTTTGCTAACTATATTGGTTTCTCTCCTTCTTTCACGAACTTAATTACTGCTATTGCCTTCTATTGGTGATGATGTTTCTTGCGCCTTTCCTGTTCCAGGTTATGAGCAATCGTTGCAAGCACCCTATAATGGCACCATTTCTATCTGCCTTGTGAAAGTGCTATTCTGCACCCTGTCAAGATGTGTGCCAGAATGCTCCTTTCTCCACAAAGTCTATACAGTTGGTCTTCCCTCAAACCCCATCTGTGCAAATTTGTTGGCATCGGGAGTGTGTCATACACCACTCCCAGCAGGAGGAGATGCAAAAAGATTCCACCCTCCACAGGTCAGTCCATGTGAGCTTCCTCTTAGGGAAATCTCATTTAGTCCTTGCACCCTGAGATACCAACTCCACAACTCTTGATTTCCTTTTATCTTCCTCCTGGTACCGCGCCGCTTCTTGGGCCATAGCCCACTTCTCCCTGGTGTCTGCTTTCATCCATTGTTGGAAATCGGAAGCCTCAAGACCCTGGCGACCCCTGTAGCTCCAATGATGCCGCGTACAGACATACAGACAGACAGACAGACAGAGAAGAATGACTGATAGATAGATAGATAGATAGATAGATAGATAGATAGATAGATAGATAGATATTATATAGATATCTATTATGTCAGTTACTATGACCTTTACAAATTTTGGAAATCTACTAAGTTTATTTACCTTTCTAGAAATTTCGGAAATGTGAGAAGTACCATAAACTTGACATGTATAATCAGCAACCTATATAGGTGTGTGTAAGGTGACTTTTATAAGCAGGTAGTAAAAAGGTTGGTTTTGGTGGAAGGTGGATAGATAGGTATGTAGCTATCTTGAAACTTGTTGTAGGCATTTACTACATAACTAAAATACCAGCAGAGCATGGCCAATGAATAAATATCAGAGGGTTTCGTGTTAATTTTCATCTTTCATCTTTTACTCGTTTGAATCATTAGAATACGGCCATACTGGGCCGAATCAATTAATCCTATTTCTTTGCTATTTCTTTTAAGCTTGGTACTTATTCTATATATATATATATATATATATATAT
>NC_069004.1:25815949-25817355 GCF_001194135.2 Octopus bimaculoides
GAGAGAGAGAGAGAGAGAGAGAGAGGGGGGGGAAACAAGTAGAAGAAAACGGAGAATAATTGGATGTAATTACTGATTTATTTGCATGTTGTAGAAAGATGTCATTTAAAAAAAAAAACATTCCAAATAAATTGGAAGTTGAAAGCTCAAAAAGGTTAAGAAAATAAAACCTAAGAGGAACCTACATATATGTTTCTGTCAAAACCAATAAGTAAATAGGAGTTTCCAAACATGTTTAATGTCAAGAAAATTGCCACATTCATACTATTTTATGGTTGGACTTCTTCAGGGTTCAAAAAGAACTAACTCCACTTAGATAATCATTATATCTTTTTGGAAGTGTGTAGTGATAACAGGTTAAAGTTAGAATATGTTTAGAGATTCTATTTGACTGGTTGGTTTTCAATATTTGTTGTTGTTGTTGTTGTTGGCACTCCGTCGCTTACGACGTCGAGGGTTCCAGTTGATCCGATCAACGGAACAGCCTGCTCGTGAAATTAACGTGCAAGTGGCTGAGCACTCCACAAACACGTGTACCCTTAATGTAGTTCTCGGGGATATTCAGCGTGACACAGTGTAACAAGGCTGACCCTTTGAATTACAAGCACAACAGAAACAGGAAGTAAGAGTGAGAGAAAGTTGTGGTGAAAGAGTACAGCAGGGTTCGCCACTATCACCTGCCGGAGCCTCGTGGAACTTTAGGTGTTTTCGCTCAATAAACACTCACAACGCCGTGTCTGGGAATCGAAACGGCGATCCTATAACCTCGAGTCATCTGCCCTAACCACTGCGCCATTGCGCCTCCACTTCAATATTTGTAGATATACTATATACATAGACAAAATATTATAATTAGTAAACATATAAATGAACAGAAAAATAAAAAATGTAAATATATAAATGTAATAAATAGAAAATAAAAAAATAAAGAAATTTATAGAAATATGAAGTAAAAGCAGTTTATCTTCTGTCTGGAGGTCAAAAACATGTCTGACTGTTTTTGCTTCAAATTTTTATAAATGTTTATTAATATTTGATAAGATGAGATTCATCATCGAAACCGTTAATATTTTCTTTACATAATTTTTGAATCGTTTTATTAAATTCCTTCTTAAATTGAAATGTCTTAGATTTACTTCTGTGCTATTTCCATCTCCATCTTTTATACATAAAAATTTGACTTGTACAGCTCCCTAATATTTTTTCAATTATATATATAGAATTGGAAATGACTGGAAATGACCAGTGCCAATGCTAGAAATAAGAGTCAGAGAACAAATTGCAGAGTGGATTGTAGGTATTTGACACCTATTGCCATTGGTGCTGGTCATTTCTAGTAGCCCTTAACTGTAATTATATCTTTATAATTATATACATAAAAAAAAAGAAAAAAGTAATGTTACCTA
>NC_069004.1:25817803-25822422 GCF_001194135.2 Octopus bimaculoides
TATATATATATATATATGCATATATAAACATACATACATACATACATACATACATATATATATATAGTGAAAGAGAGAGAGAGAGAAATGATGTCTGCTCAACGTTCACGCCGAGCAGCTAATGTACGCCTGACGCCGTTTGTCTGTTATAACCTACGTTTCTTTCTGTTATCTTACGACATGAACTATAAATTATATCTTGTTTCTCTCCTTAAACTGTACTCTAAGACTCTTGAACACACCCTTTCACTGGCTTTATTACCTCTTCAACATACACACACACTCGCTGGCTTTATACTTCGTACGTTGACTGTAAAACTTTACTGGTCGGAATACCGGCCGTTGTGTTCACTATGTTTAAACTTGCCTGATGAGTTTGTATATCTACGTAATATATGATGTAATATTTTTTTTTTAATTGTCCCGCGTCTTACGCGGCTTTGTTAAGGATAAGAGACCGAGTGTTTGAAGGCTACTGAACTGGGTGAGTGTAAGACCGCTAGGCACAATAGCTTTAACTGACAATGAAATATTGAACACAAGCCAAACAATTACAATTTGTTAGCGCAAACTTATGAAAAATCGCTTACGGTGCATGAGTATTTATGTAGAGAGGTCACATTATACCCCTTTCCTCAGTATGCATAACTCACACCTGATATGTATCTTATTTAATAACTGAGTAACCTTTAAAGGTGAAGGCGCATGGCTCAGTGGTTAGAGCGTCGAGCTCACAATCATGAGGTAGTGAGTTCGATTCCCGAAACCGGGCTGAGTGTTATGTTCTTAAGCGCAAGATACCTATTTCACGTTGGTGCAATTCACTCAGCTGTAGAAATGAGTTGCGACGTCACTTGTGCCAAGCTGTATCGGCCCCTTTGCTTTTCCCTTGGATAACATCGGTAGCATGGAGAGAGGAAGCTGATATGCATGGGTGACTGCTGGTTTTCCATAAACAACCTTGCCCGGACTTGTGCCTCGGAGGATAACTTTCTAGGTGCAATCCCATGGTTATTCATGACCAAAAGGGATCTTTACTCTTTACCTTTTAACCTTTAAGAACATTTGTTAATTATCTAAATGTAAATTCTTCTAGAAAGATGAAAGGAATGTTAAACTTTAATCCGCTTATCAACTATTTGCTATGAGAGGATGACAACAAAACCATAGCGATGGCGCACGACCCAGGTGGCTGATAGCGAAAACATAAAATATCATAGCAAAAAATGTGAGTTTCACATCCTGTACAGCAATTCACTTGATTGAAATATAAGCAACTATACAGTTAATTTGAAAGAAGGGGAAATTTAAGCACAGTAATTGTATAACGTAGTTTAAACATGATAAATTTACGATTTAATACTCTATTCCAGTGAATAGTCACAGCATTGAATAGGACGTCACTTGGCCCACTCTGAGATTCAAAACTGAATCCAGACGCTTGTCGCTTTTCAAGCAAGTATGCGATCCTTTATATTTACATCACATCGGAGGATTAATGAGAAACACTTGACTTCCTAGGATCTTGCTGGTCACGGAAGGGTCAGCCTTTGTTGAGGGTTTGACCTACTTTCCTGACATTTCTTTCTCCCCTCTCTTCGTCTTTCGGTTGGCACACCAGGAGCAGCTTTCGGTCGGTATCAAAAAGGAACAATGTCACCTACACCCTTTCTTCCTCTCTGTCAGCAGAGTGCAATCCTTACTCATTCGCTACCAGCAGAATGCTCAACTACCAACAACCTGTGAGCGACAAACATACCAACACATTGTCATTGTCAACTATGTACAATTACTGCTATCTGTCTTACTAAATATTATTCTGTCTTCTTCGGAATGCGGCGAGCTGGTAGAAGTGTTAGCACGCCGGGCGAAATGCTTAGCGGTATTTCATCTGCCGCTACGTTCTGAGTTCAAATTCCGCCGAGGTCGACTTTGCCTTTCATCCTTTCTGGGTCGATAAACTAAGTACCAGTTACGCACTGGAGTCGATGTAATTGACTAGTCCCCTTCCCCAAAAAATTTCAAGGCCCTGTACCTTGAGTAGAAATAATTATCCTGTATTCTTCGGTGTTCTTCTTCACTTGGTATCTCCGACAAAAGAACATTATATCTCCACTTCAACAATAGTTACATCTCAACACTACAATTGTATTTACAAGAACATTTACATTTTCCTTACCAAAACCATTTTGAAATATCGGATCTCTGTGGTTATCGTCACTGCATGTCGAAATCTTAAAAACAAAAAGAATTTAATGTATCATATAAATGTAATTTTTGACGCTGAATCCGAATTTGTTAATTATTTATTACAGAAATTTTTTTTGAAAATGTTATAGGTGTTCAAAGTTTGATAATTTTCAGAATTCTCAGCCAATCAGAAAACAGCGCGTTCGCTGCATCTTCCATCATCTGTCACAGTAGCGAGAAAGAGAGGGAGGCACCGGCATGTCAAAATATTAAACTAGCTACATGCAGTAAACAGTGAAAAGCATTAAAAGATTCGCGAACAAATTAAATATTTAAAAGCTACGAGCAAACCAACAGGAGTTGCTAGAAATAACAGTTAAAACATTGCTTAACACAGTTATTAGTCTAAAAAAACTCAAGAACGAATGTTTGCAATACACTCTAGGATAAATTATCTAGCTCATATCTCCTCCATTTAAATTCACAAAGATACGAGTCAACCATGGAAAGGTGTGTCCCACACTGTCGTTTGTTTCCACTCTTTAAAGATCTCCAGGTACTCTCAATTTGTTGATTACACTCGATTTGGTGGTTACACTCCTTGTGCGCATGTGCAGTATCTTTGGTTACCATAGAAACAGAGTTCTTCGCAATCAGCTATGGAACACGTGGTGCTTCTTTGCTCAATATGCTAACAGAACTTCACGGTGATGTGAAAATACAAATTTTTATTTTATCTTCAAATTGAAAGCAAGAGACAGGTTGGGTATGCAACTGGAAAAGCAGCCAATTCTAAAACTATCCATCCAAAAGAAGAAAAGTATTCTTAATGCCTACTTCAACCAGAACAACTCCAGTGTCATCGTCAACGCTTGAAGCAGAGACTGAAAGTAAGTATCAAGAGTTCGAAAAATCAGATGAAGAATCCACACAAACAAGGAGAAAGTATAGCAAAACTGGAACTGCAACCAAGTTAATAATATCTCCCAAGTTATAAATTCAAAAAGTAACAACAGTTTGTCGACAATTATCTCAAGATGGAATCAATGTCGAGACTCCTTCTCAATCTGGTATTTACAGATCGACTATCAAGGAAGCTGTTAAACTAAAAAAGGAAATGAAGAAAACACTACATTTAGAAAACTGGTCATTGCATTTTGATGGTAAACGTATTGATGACCAAGAATGCCAAGTGCTAGTTTTAAAGAATGAACAGAGAGAAGTTAAGTTAGAAGCACTCCAATTACCAAAGGAAAAAGCCTATACTGTTGTGAAAGGAATAACAGCTGTTTTAGATGAATACAATTTTTGGAACTGTGTAAAGATGATTGTCGCTGATACAAGTGTGAACACTGGGAATAGAAATGGTATTGTCATTCTGACGCAAAGACTGTTTGCTCAAAAGGGTTTGAAAGAACCGCAGTTTATTGGTTGTCAGCATCATATCCTTAATGGAATTCTTCGTGTTGCAATGGATAACGAACTTGGAGAAAAAAAAGTCATCTCCCAATATTGAATATGTGTGTGTATGTGTGTAGATATATGCGAGAGTGTGTAGATATATGTGAGTGTATGTGCGTGTATCTGAGTGTTGATTGTGTATAGGACAGTCGATGTGAGTGTGCCTGCTATCTGCGTATTGTGCATGTATGTGAGTGTGTGTATGTGTGTGTGTGTGTGTGTGTGTGTGTGTGTGAACGTTCATATCTGTATGTATGTATGCATGATGTTTGTGTATGCGTAATTGTGTGTATATACACTTGAACTGTGTGGAATGAGTATTTGTGTGTGTGGGAGTCTATGTATGTGAGTATCTCTGCTGTTTGTCTATGTGCGTGTGTGTTTGTGTGTGTGTGTGTGTACGTAGTGTTCGTATATGCATAACTGTAGGCATGTGCGAATATACATGTGAATGTATGTGTGTGTGTGTGTGTGAGCGTGGGCGTTTCTGTGTGTGTGTGTGTGTGCGCGCGCGTGTGCGTGTGTGCGTGTGTGTGTGTGTGCGCGCGCGCGTATGTGTGTGCGTGAGCGTTTGTTTGTATGGTTTATGTGTGTGAGCGTTTGTGTATATGTGTGTGTGTGTGAGAGAGAGTCTGTGTGTGTGTGCATGTGTGTGTGCGTGCGCGCGCGCGCGTATGTGTGCGCGTGAGCGTTTGTGTCTATGGTTTATGTGTGTGAACGTTTGTGTATATGTGTGTGTGTGTGAGAGAGAGAGTTTGTGTGTGTGCATGTGTGTGTGCGTGTGTGTGTGTGTGTGTGTGTGTGCATGTGTGTACGTAAGGAATAATTTATGGGTGAGTGCCGTTTCCTTGAGGGAGAGTGAATTCGAAGAGATAAAGTACGTTTTCACATTGTGACGTCATCAAGGTGAGGTGTAGATCACTTGGAATGTGTCGGGGAGAGGCGGAGGTTGTGGTGGCAGCCGTGAT
>NC_069004.1:25823198-25824079 GCF_001194135.2 Octopus bimaculoides
TTATGTAAAATCACTGTTTGTCCTTTGTCCTTTCAACTATTCTTATTTCCATTGAGCACCTGTGACTAATAAAAAACAGAAGATGCTTTGAGGTTACCTACAGCTATTCGTTCTTTTCAGCTATCTAATACTTTCCTGGTTATTCTGGCCGTGCCAAAAAGACAAACCTTTTGTAACAGTTCTACTGGGCACTCTATTCCAATTTCCTTTATATTCCTATCCATGCCTTCTGATACTGTCCTCAAACACCCAACAATAATTGGCACTTTCTTCACCTTCTTTATTTTCCATTGCCGGTCTGTTTCATACTGGAAGGTAAGTCGGTGGTCCTGGACATGACAGACAGCGAAGGACATCTTTTCGCCTTCCTTCTTGACTATTCGTGGGTCAAAAGGGGCATGCAGCATCAACTATATTGCATACATGATGCACACAAAAGAATGTGGATCTTATCCCGGATCAGATCCTTCTTCTTGGAGGCAGCATAATTCTGGTCAGGGTAGATGGAAGGAAAGCAAAGTGCAACACTTGCTTTTCAGCTAACTATTTGAAAGCCTTCTGCCCTAGACTGAAAGAAAAAGAGAGGCGGGTACCTCCTACACCAACAACAGCCACCAGAACTCCAGTGACAACAGCAGTACCATCACCATCAACAGATTCAGCCGTGGCACCACCAACACCAACAACCATACCGACACCGAGTTTCCCCAAACACTTCTCAGCGCCCGAAGATATACCATTTCCCGATGCGGATCAGGCGGACATTACAGGTGGAGAGTCTGACCGCGATGAGGAGTGGAAGATAAAATCTAAAAAGGACAGGAAAAGAGACAGGAAGAGGAACAAACATATGGACAAACAACAGCAGTCATCATCCACAC
>NC_069004.1:25824650-25826374 GCF_001194135.2 Octopus bimaculoides
GTGGTTGCCTTGGAAGCGGGGGTCACCTGCTCAACGACCTCAGGGAACTGAATGTCGAGATGTGGTGGCCATTAGTGTGTAGTGGCGCGAAAATATAGCCGCCATTGAGCAAGTACTATTCTGCGCATGCGCAGAGGACTTCACCACCGGAAGCCCCTCGAGTTGCGCATGCGTAGTAAAACTCGTACTTAAGCAGTTACTTTCATTATCTCAGTGAGTTGAGCTGAGACCTTCTACGTAACAACACCTCGCTCCTCCACGAAGCACTTTTACACTGTTCTCTGGCAGGCATCAAGGAAGACCTTAACCTCTGATTACGCTGGAGCGCATACTCTTCCGCTTCTTGTGGAAGAGACGCGAACCGATGGTCAGGCGGTCTATCTGCTGTCAACACCCGCTGAGCATGCCGTGGTTGACGATACGCAGACATGGCTGAGGTTACGACATCTCCAGTGCTTCCTTGACGGTGAACAGGTGTGGTCGCCGTTTGCCAGACACGTATTTCTGCAGAGCTAGTTCTTGTTATTGTATTATTATTATTATTATTATTATTATTATTATTATTACGCCGGGCGAAATACATAGCAGTATTTCGTCTGATTTCACGTTCAAAGTTCAAATTCCGCCAAGGTCGACTTTGCCTCTCAACCTTTCGGGTGGATAAATTAAGTACCAGTCAAGTAATCGACTATCCCTATCCCCTACAAATTTCAGGCCTTATGCCTATAGTAGAAAGGATTATTATTATTATTATTGCCTTAGCACAGCTTCTAACTCTGGAGTTGTACTACGATATCAGTTGTTCACTACCAGTGAACCTTATTTCTCGAGCACCTTCCGGAGTATTCGAGCGGTTCCAAGCAGTGCTGTTTTCTGGAAGTGCTCCACCTTTATTGCAGCTCCTATTTGTCCTGTCTTTGTCCTTACATGTTTTTAGTTTATATTAACCCTTGTGGCCAATAAAACCAGAATTAATTAATTATCATTATTATGATAATTATTATTATTATTATTATTATTGTTATTATTATTCGGGACCCGGTTACGGTAAGTTCAACTCTTCTTTCTCAGTGGACAGAGACTTACAGGAAACGAATTAGCGAGCGGATCAAGTGGCATTTGTCAACAATAGGTGTTGGCGGGAGGAGGAGGCCTGAAGAGGATGGCTGATTAGATATGAGTCGATAGCGTTTAGTAAAGAGCTGACGATAAGAGAGAAATACACAAGAGGAAGAGCCAGTCAGCGAACTAGAAAAAGTAGTAAATAAAGGCATCGCGACCCATGTGCCAGCGACGAGGACAGCCATCGACAAGAATGTGCGCTGCTCGAAGCAGCCCTTGAGTCCCCTACCCTGTACAGGCTTATAAAGCACCGCCCCCATAACCGAGGTAGAACACCCCTTTCTACAATAGGCACAAGGACTGAAATTTTGAGGAGGGGGATAGTCGATTACATCGACCCCAGTGTTTCACTGGTACTTAATTTATCGACCCCCGAAAGGATGAAAGGCAAAGTCGACCTCGGCGTAATTTGAACTCAGAACATCAAGGCGGATGAAATGCCGCTAAGCATTTCGTCCGGCATGCTAATGATTCTACCGGCTCTCTGCCTTTGGTGTGAGTGTGTTGGTGTGAGTGTGTGTGTGTGTGTGTGTGTAGAAGGCGTGTGGCTTAGTGTTTAGGATATTCGGCTCACAATCGTAAGGCCGTGAGTTCGATTTCCA
>NC_069004.1:25826701-25827373 GCF_001194135.2 Octopus bimaculoides
CATATATGTATGTAGCAGTTAGTTAACTAGTAAAGATTATAGTAATATGCAATATGCACAAACACGCACCCCCACCCCACCCCCACAAACAAATTAAACAATGCCGGTGCAGAACTAGTTTGATCTTTGCATCAGTGTGACATTTAACTATTACTACTACTACTACTACTACTACTACTACTATTACTACTACTACTACTACAACCACCCCCGCCGCCACCGTTACTCCGTTGACTCTTCTCTCCTTCAAAGCCCTGGATGAAGCTGAAGTGAAAAGGACATTTGTTGAGAGTAAGAGAGGGAGAGATGGAGAGAGAGAGACAGAGCGATATAGAGAAAGAGAGGGAGATAGAGACAGATTGAGAGAGAAGGTGAGAGGAAGAGGGTAAGAGAGAAATTGTTCTTTTGCATGTATGTGTATGTGTGTGTAAGAAGGAATAAATAACAGGAAGGTAGATTGTATGAGAAAAATGTAAGACGAGAGATTGTGTGAGGAAGTGAGAGACAGAGTGTGAGGAAGTGAGAGACAGAGTGTGAGGAAGTGAGAGACAGAGTGTGTGTGACAAAGAGAGAGAGAGAGAGAGATCGTATAAGTGTGTGAAAGAGAGAGACTGAAAAACAAATAGTCTATAAGACATTATAAATATATATATATATATATATATATATATA
>NC_069004.1:25827471-25832174 GCF_001194135.2 Octopus bimaculoides
GAGAGAGAGAGAGAGAGAGAGAGAGAGAGAGAGAGAGAGTGCGTGATCAAAGAAAGAGAGGGAGATAGAAAGAAAGAAACGGATGGCTACGCCATTCCTCGTTAGCTAAGCTGATTACTTCTAACACCTGGCAGGTAAGGTCAACAGACTCTATTGATATATGGCTTAGAAGAGAAAAGAAATGTGTAAAAGAGGTGGGGGTGAGTGGAAGAAAGAGGGGTGTGGAAATATGAAAGGTGTGAGTGTGTGTGTGAAAGACAATGAGAAACCAGGCGAGAAACGTGTTGGGGTGAAAAAGGCAGAAGGTAACACGGCTTTTGTTTTTCGGTGATCACGTGATACCTGATAGCTGGAGCTGTACAACGTGAGTTTAAGATGTTTGTAGTTGTTTTAACCCCAGGTCAACCCCCAAATGACGCAGACTTATAATCAAAAGACGTTTCATCCATGAGAATTTCTACCTGATTACATTATCTTGTCTCTTTACTGACCACAAGGGGCTACACACAGAGGGGACAAACAAGGACAGAAGAACGGAATAAGTCGATTATATCGACCCCGGTGTGTAACTGGTACTTATTTAATCGACCCCGAAAGGATGAGAGGCAAAGTCGACCTCGGCGGAATTTGAACTCAGGACATAGAGACAGACGAAACACCGCTAAGCATTTCGCCCGGCGCGCTAACGTTTCTGCCAGCTCGCAGCCTTCTACTTGATTACATTATCTATTGTGTCCTTCTTAAGGCATTAGGGAGAATTTAACTCTTGCCAAAATACCATTCGAACCGCAAAGGAGGGTCTCCGTGCAGTACAATCCTCACGTTCTTCCGCCTCCCAAAACCGGAACAGGTCCCCGATTAAATCATTACACTGGACCAATGGTTCTCAATCAGGGTTCATATGATCTTTAGGGATCCATGTAAAATTTTGTTCGTTAAAAATTATCAGCAATAAATTAGTTATATTTCTTACAATATACAAAATATTATACTTTCTTTTATATAGGGTAAAGACTCCCTTCGGAGTCACAAGTCCTGGCAAGGTTGTTTATGGAAGACCAACAGTCGCCCATGCATACCAGCCTTCCCTCTCCACGCCACCGATGTTATCCAAGAGAAAGGCAAAAGGGCCGTTATATCTTGGCACCAGTGACGTCACAACTCATTTCTGCAGCTGAATGAACTGGCGCAACCTGAAATAAAGTGTCTTGCTCAAGAGCACAACACAGCCTTGACCAGGAATCGAACTCACTACTTCATGATAGTGAGCCAGATATTCTAACCACTGAGTCATGCGCCTTCTTTATACAATACCTAATAATATTTAATTATAAAAATATAATTGAAGGATTTTTTTAAACATTGAATAGCTATGAGAGCCTACCCAAGTAAAATAGAAACCAAAAGGGTCAATAGAGGAAAAATTGAGACCTTATAGTATCCATTTAATGACAGCAAGCCATAGCATGGACTAGAATTTGGCCCCTCGGTTCATGAAACTCCCGGGCAAATCAATGCATTGGGCCCTATTGTATATATTTATTGAAAACAATCCGCTGCATATTTAGATCCGAACTGAGGTCCCAAGGTAACTGATTAATATACCCATGCCTTAAGATGGTACTATTCCGATCTGTCTGGCACCTTTCCCAAAGGACCTCTACTAACTATGAAAAATCTGTTGTTTTTCCTCCACTTCTCAACCATTATGGTTCTGATACAAGTACTCCTCCTGAGAAAGCCTCCATCTTCTACTTTTCTAATTTTAAACACCTGATAAATTTCCACCAAATCTATTCCCTTCCATCCCGTTCAGGTTCCGCCTATTATAAAAATGAAAACTAAGTGCGGAAAACACGCTGATCGCTTCAAGCCTACCGGCTGTAAAAGATGTTCGTTTCACTACCTTCACAGATTGTACTTCAGAGCTAGTTCCTGTACTTTACCAAACTCTTCAAATTTACTCTCTACCCCAATCTGTGGAAGCACACGACTGTATTTCATTCTTAAAAGGTGCAACCCCTCACAATTCGTCAGTTATCGTTTTACCTCACTCCCATTATCTCAGAGATAATGGAGCAACACCCCGACCCTCACTGTCTCTTTCTCTCATTTCCTTTCTTGCACACTTTCTGTGTATCTCTCACACCAAATACCGCTTTCTTACGTAATTTCTGTTTTGCATTGTTGCTTTCATACATTCCCTCCTAAACTACTATTTTCTCCAACGACTCGTGTCCCCGTCTTCGTCTCTTCAATAACTACCAATACGGCTTCCGTAAATTATATTTGCGAGAAACCTACTCTTCTACGTCATTAACCAGTGAACACCTCTTGCGCTACGGAAATTTAGTGAAAGCAAAGCCAACCGCCTATGGACTCCAGCCAACTCCCATCGCTTGGGTCGGCAACTTCCTCCATCAGATCTCTCGCAGTCCGTGCTGAAAGAACATCTGTACGCGGAAGACGGAGATTTTTGATAAACGAAATGTTATTCTTTTTGTCCACAAAAGACAAATGCTGTCGTTACTATGAACGATAAAATGTCAAGGAAGCTTGAATGTTATTGCTTTTTGTGTAATTGTAAATAACACAAAAAATTAGATGCTGGTCGTTGCGTTGCTATCGCCGGTCGTTCATTGTGGTTATTGTCAGCTGCTGTTGGCCGTCTCTTATGGTACCTGTCAACGCTCTCTCCGAGCTCTTTGGTTAAGTAGCTAAGGCGCGCCGAATTTACAGTTTTAGATTTATTTTCCTTAACAAAAAGCTGTTAATGTTATGTAATAATAAATAGTGTTGTACTATACAAGGAGAAATCAGGATTGTGAACAGGTAAAGAAGGTGAATACAGGTGGTTTCTTTCTTTCTCTCTCTCTCTATATATAATAGTCTAACGGCTGAAACAAGATATATATCTTCCTGTATAATAAAACGCGGAGTGTGCTGTAGGCATAGAAGAGGTTAACAACTGCCGGAGTGGGAGTGCGTAGTAGTGAGAGATGCTAAAAGCAGGCGGACAACACTTAAAGACTTTGCTCCGAAGACGTTAGGGAAAGAAGAGTAAAACAACAAACGGAGTGGCAGTCAGAGGTGGCTAACTGGAGTTGGGGACACCACTTGAGATTTGAGTTTCCTCAGAAAGGGCACCATTGGCTGCAACTCTTTGACTTCTGTCTTTAAGGAAGCCATGCAGCCACTCACCCTGGTTACCAGCAATGCCAAAGTCTCGTAGCTTATGAAATATAATGCCATGATCGGATCTTTTTTAAAACGGGGGCCACATTTTTCATTAATGTTTTACGTAGTGTTTTTGGTAAGGAAAGACTTTCAAACTTCGTATACTTATCTATTTTGTGTTATAGAACAGAAAAATATTTTTGTATTCGAATTTATTTCATGTAAAAAATTGTCTTATTTCGATAATTTCAACCAATCACCGACAAGTATTTAGTTGTTTATATTTACTCCTTTGGCTGATTAAGCGATGTAAAGCGTATTTAATCTCCATACCTTCGTTTTATTTGCTTTTTTCATTTTAAATTTGCTTTAACCCTAACCCTAGGGTTAGGGTTAGGGTTAATTGTTTCAGAATCGTTTGTTTATGTAGTCGGCACTTAATGTATATCGGCTGAATGGACGTCAGTGATTGGTTGAAATTACAGAAATACGACAACTTTAACATGGAATAACTTATGGATTTCTTTTTTTTTTAAAGAAGACTAAGAGAAAAAGATGTTTTATATGACAAATTCTACCAGTGTTCCAAGTTTCAAAGTGTTTCGTTAATGAAAAATGTGGCCCCCGTTTTAAAAAAGATCCCCATGATCTACCTATCAAATGCCTTTGCAAAGTCAATGTATATCACACTGCCATCTGAATGGTGAAGCAGCTGTTTCAAAACCCAGTCATAATGCTGTAAGAGTTGTGTGAGGCAGCTTCTTCTGATGATTCGCTCCATAACTTTACTGATATGTAAAGGATATTTTTCAACCGAACCGTTTCAATCGTATGATACTCCAATTCTGTATATGTACACATATACTAGTTTGCTGATATTTATTAATAGTTTTCCCCATTGTGTTGATGCGCCATTTTCTATCATTAATAAAACAGTCGATATTTTTGCCCACACGAGTATGCTAGTATATATTTAATTATCTATTTTACTTTTATATATATAAATATATAATTACATTTTCATGAATATTTAACTACATACATATCGAAACGCCTGTGTTAGAATGGGGGCAGCTGATGAAGGAGATGTTCTCTATGTGGCCTGTGTTTTCTGTACTCGTTTATCATTTTGTCTACGCTTTGTTTGCAATGTCTTGTACCCAGATATGCATCTATATATACAGGTAGATGTAAGTATGTACATACATGTACGTATATATGCATATACTCATTATTTGTATTATATATAACGTCATCGTCGTCGTTTAACTTCTGCTCTCCATGCTGGCATGGTTGGACGGTTTGACTGAGGAATGGCAAGTCAGAAGGCTGCTCCAAGCTCCAATCTGATCTGGCAAAGTTTCTACAGCTGGATGCCCTCCCTAACGTCAACCACTCCGAGTGTAGTGGGTGCTTTTTACGTGCCACCGGCACGGGATCAGTCAGCTAGCACTGGCATCGACCATGCTCGAATGGTGCTATAAATATATGTATATATATATATATATATATATATATATATATAT
>NC_069004.1:25832184-25833770 GCF_001194135.2 Octopus bimaculoides
TATATATATATATATATATATATATGTGTGTGTGTGTGTGCGTATATATAATCATTACATTTATATAGCAATATATTATCACATTTACCTATTTATATCTAGGTCTTACAATCTCTTTTGCTCACGGTTTTACACACATCTATCTACATATACGTATTATATTTGTGTGTGAAAGAGAGAGAATTAAACACAGGCTGAGAGGAATACGTAGGTATATTTATATATCTAGAAGAGATAAATAGTTATATCTGATTCCCAAGCAAGTATCCTATTGAAGGTGATATATGACGTCAGAGGTAACATAATATACAAAACGCACAACAGAAAAAAAACCAAGCCAGACAAAAAGTTTCTTCTTTTGAAAGAAGAATGAACGGAGTAAAAACCTGTTTGATCTTGAACTGTCGACAAGTGACATGTATTCAGATTGTATTCATAAAAACGTTCGTATATTTGGGACAAAGCTGTTTTAACTATTTATTTTATACAGGTTTCCTGTTAAACGCAACTGGAAGAGAAGTTCTTAAATAAGTGTTTTAACAAACATGCTTGTTCTGTTTATTTGCTTTGTTGGGTCAACTTAGTTGAAGATAGGGTGTATTAATGCTTTTTCAGAATTTAAAATATTAGGGAGAGGTAGATATATAAACACACACGTACGGACGAAATACAGACAGACAGGTGCAGGAGTGGCTGCCTGCTAAGAAGCTTGCTTCCCCTAACACATGGTTCCGGGTTCAGTCGCACTGTGGGGCACATTGGGCAAGTGTCTTCTACAATACAATGCCCCGTCAACAGATTTGGTAGACAGAAACTGAAAGAAGCCTGTCGTGTATATATGTGTATCTGGCTCCCTCCACCATCACCGCCTGACAACTGGTGTTGGTGTGCTTACGTCCCCGTAATTTAGCGGTTCGGCAAAAGTTTCCAATAGAATAAGTACCATGTTTAACACACACACACACACACACACACAAAGAAAATACTGGGGTCGATTCATTCGACTAAAATTCCTGAAGGCGGTGCCCCAGCATGGTCGCAGTCTAATGACTGAAGCAAGTAAAAGATAAACATTTTAAACAATTTTGAGTCATTGGACTGCAGTACAGCCTTAAGAAATCCTAACCGAAAAATTACGACCCCAGTACTTATTCTACTAAGTTACAGGGACATAAACAAACTAACACCTACTGCCATGTGGTGGTGAGAGGACAAACACAGACACACTCATACAGTGAGTTAACAAATCCACTCACAAGGCATTTATTGGTTCGAGGCTATAGCAGAAGTCTCATGCAGGTGTCGCACAGCGAGACTAAACCTGAAACCACGTTAGGAAGGGCATCCAGCTGTAGAAACACTGCCAAATCAGATTGGAGCCTGGTGTAGCCATCTGGTTTCACCAGTCCTCAGTTAAATCGTCCAACCCATGCTAGCATGGGAAGCGGACGTTAAACAACGACGACGATACGTACAGACATATATATATATATATATATATATGTATATATATATATATATACCGCCTGACTGGCCTTTGTAGGGTTTTTGAGCGAGATCCTTGCCAGTGCCCCTGGACTGGCTCT
>NC_069004.1:25834981-25847516 GCF_001194135.2 Octopus bimaculoides
ACTTAGCGGTTCGGCAAAAGAGACCGATAGAATAAGTACTAGGCTTACATAGAATAAGTCCTGGGGTCGATTTGCTCGACTAAAGGCGGTGCTCCAGCATGGCCACAGTCAAATGACTGAAACAAGTAAAAGAGAAACTTGGATGTATCTGATGGTTCTTCTCTAAGATGCAGGCCTAGGAAAAGTGAATATTTTTCCCTTTTAAATTCTAAAAGACAAGCCAATGCCCAATCATGCAAGTCACTCCCTCCCCCTTGCTGAACAATCTTGGTACCAGTGTTATGACACGTGAACTCAACATTCAGATTCCCCTGTCAAATGTAATGCTTATTTATTTATTCACACCGTTTTGAATTGATCATGTATTACCTTGCAGTTTTGAAATTTTAATGACGTGATTATTTTTAGAATAACATTGTAGGGTAGGTGTTAGAGGTCAGATCTGGCTAGTTTGGAAATAAAACAGGTATATTATTTTGGCCAGTTTAAATGCCAAAGGGTTAAAGATCTCTAGTGGTAGTGGAAGGACAAAGGCAGATACAGTAAATGGGGTTCCACGGTTTTCATGCATCAAATCCACTTACAACGAATTTATCAGCTCAGAACTATAGAAGTCACTTGCACAAAGTGCCACACAGGAGAACTGAACCCAAAACCAGAGACATGAAACAGAGTCATCAATTTACAAAATTAAAGTCAGGACATAACAGTTTGTTCATATGAGAGGCTGAGTTATAGGCCAGTCAGTAGCCAGAAGCAGAGTTGATCCTTGTAGGATTTGAACTCAAAATATGAAGGGCCTGAACAAATACCACAAGGCCTTCATTTGATGCTCTAAATGGAGCCGCTTGAAATGGTCGTACTGCATCACATTTCAAGTTGCTCCATTTAATTGAATAATGCAATCATTACATCAATTAAATGCAGTGCTATCATCAGCTGCACAAATATATGTATAGAATTTTAACCAGTTGGACACAATGTAATTTTTCTCATACTTTAACAGAGCAAGATGGAAGGAATTCATGCTGTTGCTATTGTAGCGAAGAATAGACTACACTTCCAAGAAAGGCGTGAAACCCACTGGGGTCATAGCTTGTAAAGGATTGTGGTTTATTTCTAATTTGTCGTTAACTACTAAATTTAAGACTAGAGGACTTTGTCTGTTTAGAATGAAGGGCAAGAGTGAGCTGAGAGCTCATGGCTAGGTATGGTCATAAATATTGTCATATGTATCCCTTTCCCTCAGATAGGGAAGAACACATTAGGAGTAGTAAATTAGATATAAAGTAATTGTCTATAAAAGGAGGTTAGATAGTGGAAGACTAAATCATGATGTTAATTACCAGTTAAAGGAGCAAGATGCTAATAAAACCTAGGATGTTGATAGAGAGGAAATTTTATCTTGGGGTACTATGGGTGATTGTTTATAAACAATATTGTTAAGTTGTATAAAAATAAAATTTAAGATTATCAAAAATGATATCATAACCATAATAGGTAAACTGTGTGTATATATCAATTATCAACATTAACAAGGAAAGATTACATAGAATCAGTTTAATATTCATTCATGTACTTAATTACTTATTAGGTGGTTTCTATAAAGACTGCTCAGGACATTTACTTATGGAATACTGCAAAGATTAAAATGCTATCTATTAATTATAAGCCAAGAATCAGAAAAAATAAAGATGTGTACAGATACACACATATTTATATGGATCTAGTATAACCATCTTGCATAGACCTAAGTAGCTGAAAAAACTATTTAACAACAGTAACTTATAAGAGGTTAATAGGTAAGGATATCAAAATAACAATTTATAGAAAATATTAAATACATATAACCTACATTTAAAGAGACAGGGTATTAAAATTTGAGGTAGGGAAGAAATAAAAGTACCTGAAAAGAGGAGATGGGTATGGGCGTAGTGAGAGCTGTTAAATAAAATACGGAAAGTGCAGCCTTATATGATATGGGTGTGAGCTGTGCTCTATGAAAACTTATGTGACTTTTAAGTACAGGGACAAGAACAACCTGATGAATAATAGATTAGATCTAAGGGTATCATGTGTGCATAGCGTCACCCGTACGTTTAAGTATTTTTGAAATTATCAATTATAGGTGCCATACAATAACACGAATTTCTTTCATCTTCTTGCTCTGTTAAAGTATTTGAGAAAAATTATATTAATGTGTCCAACTGGTTAAAATTCTATTCATTTATGCAGCTGAGGATAGCCCTGCATTTAAATTGATGTAATGAGTGCATTGTTCAATTAAATGGAGCCACTTGAAATGGTCATACTGCATCACTTGATATCCTGTTGCTTATTTTGATTATATATATATATATATATAGGGGGAAGGGCCTGCCCCACCACCACTGATTGACAACCAGTGTCGGTGTGTTTATGTTCCCATAACTTAGCAATTCATCAAAAGAGACTGATAGAATAAGTACTAGACTTACAAAAGATTATTTTGTCAAATGTATTGCTTATTTACTCTCATTGTTTTATTTCATAGCTTCAAGATTTTGATGGTGTGATCATTTATTCTTAGAATGACATTGTAGGGTAAGAGTGAGATGTTGGATCTGGCCAGTTTGAACAGAAAAGAGGTAGAATATTTTGGCCAGATACGGCCAGTTTAAACCAGCCAAAACAGGCCCAAAATATTCTTTGTTTTATGTTCAAACCATCCAGATCTGGCCTTTCACCACTAACTTACACTCGTAAAAAATAATTACATAATTAAAATCCAAGCTATACAATAATGTAGATTAATTAAAAAAATGTGACTGAATAAACACCATAGTTGAAAGTGTAATGTGAATGCTCGAAGACTGATGCTTTTATAACAATTTTTAAAAATAAAAAATGCTGGTATAAACTTTATCAACCAAATTTTCCAGACGTGTATAAATACATGCGACTCAAGACAAAAATATCCAGGATAAGTTTAATTATTTTATTAACCATTTTGTTGTGTGTTATTTCTTTCTGCGTTGTTTAAATATATATGTATACACAACCCGCTTTTCGTAATACAAGGAGGGGTCTATAATTGATAAGATGACAGGGAGGGAGAGATATTACAAACTAACGGAAGTCAAGTAAATGATCAAAACAAGTTAAATATTATACAGAGGTTCGTCATTGTATTAGAAGAAAATTGTATTACTTTTGACTAGGTATATACAGCCAATCGACGTATGTCTCTACTACAACTTGACTACATCTGAGCCCTAGGGAATTCAATAATTTTTAACAGGCACAAAGATAAAATTGAGGGAGAGAGATGAGATAAAGAAACAGTTGATTAAATCAACCTCTGGGAATTTCGACTGGTGCTTGTTTTACAGAAATCAAAAGGGTTTCTAAAATAGGCACAAGGCCAGAAATTTTGGGAAGAAAGTCCAAGAAATCAACTCCAGTATTTGATGGGTACACCATATTATTGGCTCTGGGAGGAGGAAAAGCCAAGATGACCACCACAGGAATTGAACTTTGAACAAAGAGTTACAAAACCAGTAAACTGAGATAAATACAAAGAGAGCGAGAGAGAAAGCATATAACATCGACCATGTTATGCTGTATCCTCACTATAGCATAAATAGCTTAAATTTCATCTCTGTTGGATTGCTGGCAGAATGATAATGAACACATGCAGCCAATTCTGTCCATTATTTTGCCAGCAATTGAGGTGTATATGCAACTATTTGTTTTTTCGCTCCAGAGCCCAGGTGGAGGGTAAAGTTAGCCACAGGGGACCAGGTCTGAGAGGGTTACATTCAAAATTTAATAATTTAGTATCCATTCAGTAGTAAATAGTTTCACTGACAATGGATTTTAGTTTTAAATTTTTTACAAGGAAATTTTTGATGTTTTAACAAGAGAATTGAAAAAGGGAGAATATGAGAGAGGTGAGAGGAGGAAACATAAGCGATATATGGCTTGGAATTTTTTTTTTTTGTTCTACAGATGTTACAAGACGGACAATACAATAAACTACCCTCTATCTCAATACTCCCACAGAAACATTTCAACATCTTGCTGAAAGTTTGCCTTAAGACCCAAAAGCATTTCATGAACCCTGAAAGATGGATAAAGGAAAATAGGAAGAGGAGCAAGAATGGAATGGTGAAAGAGAGAGAGATAATGAGGACAGTAGAGGTGGGGTAGGAGATGAAAGGGAAAGTTAATACCAGCAGGATTTCATTTTAAAATGTAAGAGATTCAACTACATGCTGCAAAGTATTTAATTTCACACCGATTCTGTCACTCACTACCCCCTAATAACAATGCTAATATCAGTTTCAAACTTTGGCACAAGGCCAGCAATTTCAGGGATGGGGTAAGTTGAATCAACCCCAGTGGTCTACTGGTATTTATTTTATCAACCTTGAAAGGATGAAAGATAAAGCTGACCTTGGCAGAATTTGAACTCAGAACAAAGAGACGAAATGGCACTAAGTATTTTGCTGGCGTGCTAATGATTCTGCCAACTTGTACCCTTAATAATAATTCTAATTTGGGCACAAGGCCAGAAATTCTGAGGTAAAGGGGTTTGTCAATTACATCAACCTTAGCAGAACAGGTACTTATTTTATTGATTTCAAGAGGATAGAAAGGCAAAGCTGATCTCAGAATTTGAATTCAGAATCTGAAGAGCTGGACAAAATGCCACTGAGCATTTTATCTGATACACTGACAATTCTGCCAGCTTACAGCCTTGATAATCCTTTCTGCTAGAAGAACAAAGCATGGAATTAGAGACATGCTAAACATTGACCCAGAAAGGATGAAAGGCAATGCCCTTAATAAATTTCTTACATAGGCACAAGGATTGAAATGTTAAGAGGGAAAAGAAATAGCTAATTCCATCAACCTCAGTACTTGACTGGTACTTTATCAAACCAGGTGAGACGGAAAGCAAAGTTGACCATAGGTGAGTGTATTTGAACTCACAAACAGTAACGAGCCAGAACAAATACTGCAAGGCATTTTGTCAGGTGTTCTGATCCTGCCAGTCCATCCCCATCCCTGACCCCGCTGATAACAATAAGTGAAGAAAGGATAAAGAAAGAGAAAGAATGATCACGAACTAGCTTCCATCTACCCTCCGACTCCTTAACCACTAAACGTTTATCCTCCTTGTAATACTAAAAAAAGGGTTTGGCCTAAAAGATCGGATGAACATGTCTAAACATCGGCATCCATTACAAATGATTGTCGACTGTCTCTGCGATGGCTTCCAGGAAGTCCATTGTGATTAGGTAATGTTCAGGCTTGACACTGTAAGAGAAAGAAACAAGAATTAGGTCTTAATTGTACAAGTTTAACACACAAACATAAGCAGCAATTTCCCTCACAACCCTTCGGTTTCATAGAGACAGTCATCACCACCCAAGGTTATACATGACCATATCTGGTCATGAGGAAATATATTACCTTGCTTGGAAACAGGTAAAAGGCTGGAGACAGTAAGTGCATCCGGCTACAGAAAATCTGCCTCAATAAACTGACACAAGCACAGGAAATACATGTTAAAACAAGGATGATGATGTCCACAAAAAGGTAAAGTAAAAATCACATCACCACCGGGAAAAGTTTTGAGGTCAGTAAAGCAAGATAATAGAATGTGCGTCATTGTTGACAATATTGCTTCATCTTTCTGCAGTGAATAATCACATGACCACTTATTAACTGCCAAGTAACAAAGGCTCCTACATAAGGAGAAAAAGAGTGGGGGATGACAGACAAAGCAACTAGTTCACATTAGAATGTGACACCTATTTACAAAGTAACTGATCTCATACACAATGGTGGGGTGAGAGAGAGGATAGAAGACAACTATTTATTGACTAGAAAACTATAGAGGCAACAAGCTGCAAGCAAAAGCCCCTTAAGAAACCAATGAAGAAGCTTCTTTCTGTGTGATGGTGGTGGTGGTGGTTTTGATCCAAGTCAGCCCTGCTAGAGCAAACTTATGTTCAACAATATTCCAAATGGTTACAGGGTTAAGAAGCTCATTTTGCAACCACATGGTCTCAGGTTCAATTCTACTGTCCAGCACCTTGGGCAAGTATCTGCTACAGCTCCAAGCAGACCAATGCCATGTGAATGAATTTGGTAGATGGAAACTGTGCAGAAACCCATGTGTTTGGCTGTCAAACAGCAAGGTGGGACAAACATGAAGTTTTGATTACAGCCCCGTAACTTAGCAGTTTGGTAAAAGTGATCAATAGAATAAATATTGGAGTTGATTTGCTCAACTAAAATCCTTCAAAGCAGTGCTCCAGCATGAATGAACAAATAAAAGATAAAAGACCTACATAATACAGAAATTTGGTAGCTATTTCTTGCAAATTGAGAGACCATACAGAAGCCCTATCAGCAGCTTCTCTGTGAGACCTAACCTACTAAAATAGAAAAATCCTCTTCAAATTGCACCACCTTGAAAAGCAGGGACACAGCTGGATAATGTAGTTTTAAATACACAGTGCCTCAGAGAAGCAGATGACATCACCTTCACTGAGATACTTGTATTTTCTAGGTCAGCTCAAACAAGACTGAATTAGGTCAAAATAACAAGCTGTCAGTCTCTTTCTCTCACAAACACAATGAAGGCCCTAGAAAGGACATTTTCATAAAACTTGCTTAACACAACCTTACTGGAGGGTCATAGTGGTAGGTTGGCAAGACCCACACACCCCTCTAGTGTGTTATTTCTTTTCTGAGTCCTTTGGACGCTCACAATTGCTCAAGTAGGTGATTATAGTACACAAAAACATTTCTCCTCTATCTTATATTTTTCATTTGATTTTCACTGTGCCAGGAAAGCCCACAAAATGGGGGATCAGTTTGGAAAATTTGTGAAGCAAATACTGGGTACTGCTGTGGATTTAGCTTTTATACAGGGAAAAAGAGACAATAATGTTAGTCAGCATGGCCTAGGGTACAATGTGGTCTGGAATTTATCACGTCCATACCATAACCAGGGCCGTATATTATTTTTTGACCGATTTTTTAGTTCGGTCAAACTTGCGGTGGATTTAGAAGCTGTGGAAACGTATACGTGTGCTACAATAATGGCTCAGTAGAAAAAGGGCTGCTGTTGGATATAAGAAAAAAAAGAGGTGAAATAATCCAACAGCAGAAACGAAATCTGCTAGCAACCGCATACAGAGATAAGAGGCAGATACATTTTCTATCTACCAGTGCACAACCATGTATAGATGAAAATGGCACTCCGTTTGTGAACCTTGATTATAACAGGTACATGGGTGGTGTGGATTGGCTGAACCAGATAGGGAGTTATTATCCGGTTGGTAGACCAGGTAATAAATGGTGGCAATACCTGGTTTGGTATATAGTAAACATGAGCATTGTCAATGCATTTATATTATATACCAAATCAGGAGGGGTTTGCAAGCGGTGTGACCATCTGCGGTTCCGAGCAGATGTTGCAACGCAGTTGAGAGCAGGTTATTCCTCCAAAAAAAAATAACTGCAGGAAGGAAAAGCAAAGCCTGCCAGAGAGATATCCCTCTGAGTTCAGCTGATCTACATAAATTAGAAAAAATTGGGGGTCGCAAAAGGCAGTGCCATGAATGTCAAAATCAACAAAGGAAAACTCCCAGTGGACGGCCAGTTGAAACGTCTTTCCAATGTGCATTCTGTAAGGTTGAAGTATGTAGAGTGGGATGTTTCACAACTTTCCATGACAGAAATATTGTGTGAATATTTTTTATATGTATGTATAATTAGATTGTATAAATATTTTTCAAATTTACTTAGTTTTACTTTATATTTTAATTTACCTGTAAGGTGAGTGACAAGTTTTGATATAATTTCTATTGTAAATCTTTATTATATATTCTCCTGTGTATGAGTATATTTCATTTAGCTGTATTCAATTTTCTACTATTTCCAGTATTTCAGTTTATTTTACCTTTATGGTACACCTGTTCTTCTGTGCATTAAATTCAATTGATAATCTAGTGATGTGCACAAGTCTTCTATATCAAAATTGTTGCATACCCAATTGACTATTAGCTGATGACACATTTTCTATGGTAATGTTTAAATAAAATCAAAATTTAAATATTTTTACATTTTGCTCAGTTTACCTGGATTTACCTGTAATAAGAGTCACTTTGAGACAAAAATTATGCAATAAAATTGATTAAGAACCCTTTCTTCAATTATGTTCCAAATATCACATTAATATGTTGATAAATAAAAAAGTTACAGGTGTTCAATGAGACGAGTCTAAATTCATGATTATTTTAGAATTTAATTGAAACTCATGAGGGGTGTATTTTGGTCAGAAATATAGTAACGAAAAGGTTAATAATTTCTACTACAGGTATAGGGCCTGAAATATTCTAGGGGAAAGGGCTTGTCAATTACATAGACTTTTGTGCACAACTGGTACTTCATTGATTCTGAAGGGACGAAAGGAAAAGTTGACCCAGGCAGAATTTGAACTTGGAACATAAAGACGAATGGAATGATTAAAAAAAAGTATACACAGTATACATAGTATATGACAGTAAGGTGGGGAAGAGGGTAATAGTGAAAAAAAATACATAAATAATGGCCAACTATCACTAAGAATTGGGATTGTTAAAAGCAAAAGAGGAAAACATTTCTACGTTGGTAGGATTGAACAGTTTAACTGGATCTGCCGAGCTCCAAGGTTTTGTTGGGCTTTAATGTCAGCTTTCACAGTTTTTACACACTGGGTGCCCTTCCTAAATCCAACAACAACATGCATCAGGTTCATTTTTTGATGTCACTGGTACTAGTGAAATTGCCTAATGAAAGGAAAAAATTCTCACTAATTAAATGGGAGGAATTTGAGAGGTGGGAGGTGGGTAGCTTTATACCAGATATTGAAGCTGAAGTGAAAGGGACAAGCACAAGTATCTGGCTATAGAGGAGCTACATGGCTAACTATTATATAGGGGCAGGTGGGGGTAGTTGAGGAAACAAAATACTTACTTCTTAAGGCCATGAATACAGCCAGCCAAATCTTTGGTCATTTTTCCGGCATCAACAGTCTCAACACAGGCAGCTTCTAAGACATTAGCAAACCTAAAAATGGAAAACATTAAATAGAATTGGTGTCAGAATATGGGGGTGGCATCATCTGAAGGCTAAAATGATGTAAAAGTGCATTATGACTAGTATTATGTAATAACATCTGATTGCCTGGTCAGTCATGTGATTAGAATAAGCCATCCACAAACAAAATAATGGTTTCAAATTTTGCCATGAGGGCAGCCAATTTTTTGGGTGGGGAGTCGATTACATTGACTTCAGTGTTCAACAGGTACTTATTTTATTGACCCCAAAAGAATGAAAGGCAAAGGACATTGTAAGTGTAAGAAGCCACACCTGGCCAATTTGAACATAAAATTAGTAAAATATTTGGCACAGATACGGTCAGTATAAACATTCTAATCCATCTTTGACCACACTTCTAATGAAGGTGTTGGACTCAAGATCATAAAGGTCATGGGCTCAATTCCTGTAGTGGGCAGTTAATAGTCTTCACAAGGAAAGAATTGGTTGGAGTTTATCAAGATAGATTTTTCTGTAGCTAGATGCCTTTCCTGTTGCCAAGAGATGGGTTGGTACTGAACAAGTTAACCCATAAGTATTTAAAGCAGCCAAATCTGGCCTTTCATATCTATCCTACAATGTCCGTATAAAAATAAACAATCATTGAAATCTCAATGCTACAAGATAATGTACAATTACTTGAAAACCATGTGAATAAATAAGAATTACATTGGACAGTAATTTGAATGCTAAAGGGTTAAAATAAAACCCAATATTCCTTTCTGTTACTATAGGCAGAAATGCTGAAACTTTGCAGAAGTAGGAGAGTCAATTACATCAACCCCAGTGTGTAACTAGTTATTTAGAAGGTGAAGTCTGACAAAATGCTGCTAAGCAGTTTTGTTCAGCATGCTAATGATTCTGCCAGCCTGCTGCCTTAAAAATATAAATATTGGTTTCAAATTTTGGTACAAGGCCAGCAATTTCAGGGGAGAGGCTAAGTCAATTACATCAACCCCCAGATTGCAAATGGTACTTATTCTTATCAAGCCTGGCAGGATGAAAGGCAAAGTTGACTTTGGTGGACCTTGAACTCAGAACGTAAAGTAGATGATATGCTGCCAAGCATTTCCCCCAGATTGCCGCCTTAATATTACCATTTAAATGACTGCTTTCCATGCTGGCATGGGTTGGATGCTTTTAGCAGGAGCTGGCCAGTTCATTTTGGCATGGTTTCTATGGCTGGATGACCTTTCTAATAGCAACCACTGTTGTGTGTTACTGGCACTAAAATATTAAATGACAAACTCACCTGATCAGATTTTGATTATTATCTAACTTGCCTCGGTGCTCCAATCCACGAGTCCAAGCAAAAATGCTAGCAATAGGGTTGGTACTTGTTGGGTTACCCTGGAAATATTAAAAAAAAAAAAAGAATATATAGGACCATGTACTGGAAGATTTTTGAATTTTATTTGGGCAGTGTAGTGACAGAAACATTAAACCTTTGCTAAGCATTTTCTCTGATGTATAAAGTCTGCTAGCTCACCACTTTTTGCACACACAGAATATGCTGAAGAATCCAGTTATGAAACTTACCTTTTGATGTTCTCGGAAATGCCTGGTTACTGTACCATGGGCAGCCTCTGCCTCAATTGTCTTACCATCAGGGCATACCAATACACTTGTCATTAGACCGAGGGAACCATAACCTGCAGGTAAAAAAAATTTTAATGCACACAGAGTGAGCTACATCACAAGTAAAATGAAAATGAGTGAAAGGATGAGGTGTTTAACAGTCTTTACTGGCAAACAGGAGAAAAAACTAGTGAAATAAGAGGTTTAAGCAGGATGAGAAACAGGAAGTCTTGAAACACCGACAAATAATGATGGAAAACAAAATCTTTATGGAATTCACTTTTCTAAATTTGATAAAAGAACTTCAAGTTACAAGTAAAAAAAAAAAAAGACATTTTGGTGGCATAAGTATTCATTCTTATACACTTTTGTCATCACATGCAAATAATCAACCAGCCTTTTGGCTTGTATCATTTACTATTTTACAATCAAAATGTACAGTCACTGAGCAAGAAATTTAACAACAGTCCCATCTGTTATTTTGACTATGTACCATTACCTAAATTAACCCATTTGATACTAACTCAGAGAATGCATTTAGTTCTATGATGCAAAATTCCTGCTTTAAAATGATTTACATAATCTTCCAAAATTTTATGTTACTTTGTTCCAAACATTAACACTGATAAAAATTATTTTACTAAATTTGTTATTTTAAAAATTAATCAAAACAAAGGGTAGTGTATGTTAGTAGGAATATGCTAATAGAAGAGTTAATCTGAAATTCTTTTATTGGTTTGGATCACTGAACTGTGATAATCTGGGACAGAGTTTAGCTGATTTAAATTCAGCTCCAGTATTTTTCCTTCTTTAACCCTTCAATGTTCAAATCATTCTGCCAAATGTAATATTTACTAACATTGCTTTGAATTAATTATACATTATCTCATAGCTTTGAAATTTTGAAGATATTATTGTGTATATTTAGACTGATATTGTAGGAAAAGTGTTGAGAAGCCAAATCTAGCTGGTTTGAACATAAAACAGGTAGAATATTTCAGTTGGATATGACTGGTTTAACTTTTTTTAGTCAGGAGAGAAGGTAGCAGTTATTGATTCTTCACAGAACCTTCAAAACTTGAGGGAGGCTTCCAAAAACTAGAAGTTTGGTCTGGATGTTAACAAGAGGTACACAAAGCACCAGATGGTGATGGTGGTCAATTGGGGAGTGAATTAAACCAGCTTCATTTATTGGCTTTAGAAAGAATGAAGACAAAAAGTTGACCAAGGTAACAAACTGATCTCAGAGCTGTGACTAAAACTGATGCTCAACCAAATTTGTCACCAAATACCTAAAATATTTAGCTCTATATCAAAACTTTTTGGATTCCCCCCTCCCATCATTTTAACATCTATTTTTCCCAGCAGTCACATGAAATTACGTTGAGAGATTACTCCAAGGCTGGATGCACTTCCTGTTGTCTCTCAGTTGAGGATTGTAAACAAAACACCATTTTGAATGAATATCATTGCTTAATACTTAACCACACAGCCATTGAACTAGATAAATCTAAAATTAGCCCCGTCACCTTGCACAGATCCCTCATCTAAAATGTGTAGGTTCTTGCAACATCACACCCAATGGTTCCAGGTGCTTTGGGGGTCTTCTATCAGTTTTAAGTTGACCAATGTTAGTGCCAGTGAAATTTTGTAGACAGCCATCATTATCCCTTAATATCCATTTTCCATGCTGGCATTGGCTGGACAGTTTGACCAGGGCTGGCATTGGCTGGACAGTTTGACCAGGGCTGGCATTGGCTGGACAGTTTGACCAGGGCTGGCAAGCTGGAGAGGTGCACCAGGTTCTGTCGGATTT
>NC_069004.1:25847526-25859010 GCF_001194135.2 Octopus bimaculoides
TGACCAGGGCTGGCAAGCTGGAGAGGTGCACCAGGTTCTGTCGGATTTGGCTTGGTTTCTGTGGTGGGATGCCATTCCTAACGCCAAGCCTAGAGTTTATACACGTTTATATTACCAGAAAATAAAAAGCAACTTGCACATTCAAATAACAGTATGTCAAACTGAATTACTTCTTACAACATCGACTTCAAGTTTTGCATTCTATAAGAACAATGATATAAGTAGCAGACAAAGTACTAGGGCTGAGAAGTTGGTGCTCCAGCATGGCTACAGTTCAGTGAAAGGAGAGAGAGGCTTTACATACATAGATTCAAATATGAGCAACCTACCTTGGGCAACAATATCAGATTGTACATCCCCATCATAGTTCTTGCAACTCCATACAAAACCACCACTTGATTTAAGTGCTTGGGCAACCATGTCATCAATGAGACGGTGCTCGTACCAAATTCCAAGGTCATCAAATTTCTTGGCATATTCACTGAAATGGTAAAGCATTTATCATATAGACTTAATTATTAAAAAAACAAAAACAAAATCAATATCAAGGACATCTTAAACCAAATCCAGAGAAAGACCACTCAGTTGACAAGAATTTTCTCAAGCATATTCTATGGGCTTCCACAGTTTCCACCTACCAAATTTACTCAAAGCATTGGTTGGCCAGGAGCTATATTATAAGACATTTAATCAAGGTGCTGTGCAACAGGATTGAACTCAAAATCATTTGGTTGGAAAGTAAGCTTCTTAAGAAGCTCGAGATCTTAGCTGTGTGTGTGCATGCAAGAGACAGTGACTGATCCAGTTGAAGAAGATGAGAAGAGAAACAAGAACTTACGCTTGGTAGATTTCTTCAAAGATATCCTTGAAACGACCATCATAGCGCTTGAGAATTGTGTTTTTGGTACTCATGTAAAGTGGCCATTTCTTCATCAGGGCATATTGGAATGAAGCATGGGCAAAGTCACGGATCGACTAGGAAAGGAAAAAATGCAAATGAACAACAATGTATTGGTTTAATATATTTTGCAGGCATGGCTGTGTGGCTATGAAACCCACTTTGCATTCACACTTTAGGTTCAGTCCAATTGTAAGGCATTATATGAGAAAGGGTCTATCATATTGTATTACTCAACACTTGTTTTACGAAAGGGGAGATTGGCTTTTGCCTATGAATGGCAACAAGGCTTGTAACATCAGGTCAATGGTGCACAGAAACAATATGACTGTCTAACCTTCAGATTACTCAGTCAAATGTAATGCTAGTTTATTCACATTATTTTGAATTAAATTAATTATGCACTATTTTGTAGCTTTGAAGTTTTGATGTCATTGCTTATTTTTGGAATGATGTTGGATTGGAATGAGAAGCCAGATCTGGTTGGCTTGAACAGAGCAAGCAGACTATTTGGGCTTGATATGGACAGCCATGTAAAAATAAATGCCACAGAGGATTAATGGAAAGAAGGAAATCCATTGTTTGCCTTCACCTCCTCCTCTTCCTCCTTCACATCTTTATGATTGAAGCTAATTGATTTTAATATTAAGGATTAAAAGCAAGCTTCAGAATCAGATCTTTAAGAGCTTATTTTGCCCTCTATTTGGCAAAATGTAAATGGACTTTGTACAGATATATGTCAGTTTACATTTTAATAATTAACCATCAGCTACTGTCAACAATTGACTGGGAGAGAAAGAATTTCAATTAAATGTCACGACCAGCAGTTTTAAAGAGAGAGGAAGTTGATTATATCAATCCCAAAACTTGCTGGTGCTTGCTTTTTGTTGCTAAGCATTTTGTCCACTGTGTAAATTCTGCCAACTTGCTACATAATTGTCAAATAAATAAGGAAGTTACAAACAAGATGAGAGGCCATTTAGTGTAACAGAGTATGAATACAAAGTTTGAAATTGTTTAGTTAAAAAAAAACAAAAAAAAACATTAAAAATCTGTGAGCGAAACTGAACAGATCCAAATTTGTAGGTTAAATTGTAGCAAGATTGCCATGGAAACAGAATGGTAAAAGAGGAAGGAGAAAAACAAAACTACACACCTGATCTGTGTTGTACATTCCCATACCAACTCCACCAGCTTTGAAGTTGAAGATTGTCATTCTTTGCTCTTGACCATTCTCTGGGGTGAAAACCATTTCCAATTTACCAGGGCCAGGTATCACCAAATCGGTAGCTTTATACTGAAATAAAGAAAGGTCAAAGATTGTCGGATGTTTTAAAGTATTGATACATGAAAACTATGTTGCTTAACATTTTGCTTACCAATTCCGTCTCACTGCAGTGCAGAGTGAATATACTTTTTAACGTCTCTACAGATTTCCTATAGAAATTTTAGCTAGCAATAATTTGTTACATTTTGTATATGAATATGTTTGATGTAAACAATGTGATTAAGGATTCTTGCATCGTCTTCAGCACCAACTCATTAACCATCCATGAATACATTGCTCAAATAGCTATCAAATATGGATGGATAAAACAACCAGATATACTGATTTTTACATAAACAGTCACGGCAGCTGGTAGGTAGATTGCTTATAGAACCAGCAATTAACAGAATGAATATATTTGTTCTGTACCATGGAGAGATACACAGGGTATAAAACATTATGAACTAAAACATGCAGAGAGAGAGAAACATTTATTACAAAATTAGACCACTGATTTCGCCTTACTGGCACTTGTGCCGGTGGCATGTGAACAAAACATTGGACTGACTCCTGTGTAGGTGGCACATAAAAAACACCATCTGAGTGTGGCCATTGCCAGGCACGTAAAAAGCACCCACTACACTCTGAGTGGTTGGCGTTAGGAAGGGCATTAGAAACTCTGCCAGATCAGATAGGAGCCATCTGGTTCGCCAATCCATAGTCAAATCGTTCAACCCATGCTAGCATGGAAAGCTGACGTTAAATGATGATGCAAAAGAAAATATGGCACAAAATAGTCTTTGAAGGCAAAGATCCAATCACACATGATTGTAAAGTTTATTTAGCAACCACTTGGTTCTAGGTTCAAACCCTTTATATAGAACTTTGGGCAAGTATTTTCAGCTCACTAACTTTTGGTTGCCATTTGATCTTTGATATAAACAATGGCAAAAAAACTGGGAATGAGTTTCAGAATAAGAATGCTTTATGTGAAATTTGTTCTGTCCATGTTGTACAAACAGCCCCTTTCTCAGTCAGAAATGCAGCAAACCAGTTATGGGTCTCTTAGAATTATATTAAAATGTTAAGGTGGGGAGCTAGCAAATTTATTAATTCATTGGACAAAATGCATTGCGACATCTTTTTCTGTCCTGAATTTAAACTTTTTGAAGTCGATTTTACTTTCCATCCTTTCGAAGTTGATAAAATAAATACCAGTTGAGCAAAGAGGATCATGTAATTGACTTCCCCTAAAAAATTATTGACCCCAGTTCTGTTTTCTTTTAGTTAAACTGCCAAGTTATGACAATATAAACACACACATTTGACAGTCTTCTTTCCGTTTCTGTCTACCGAATCCACTTACAAAGCTTTGCTTGGCCTGGTGTTCTGGAAGACTTGTCCAAAGTGCCAAGGAGTGGGACTGAACCCAGAACTATGTGGTTGGGAAGCAAACTTCTTGCTACACAGCAATGTCTGCACCCAGAACAATACTTTACAACATACACCGAAATAAGACTAAGTCTAACCAAGACTTGACCTGAACAACGATGATAATGTACATTCTTACCTGATCACCATGGGCATGTCTGCCAATTGTAATAGCTTGGGTCCATCCAGGTACGAGACGAGGGATAGTCTTGCAAATAATTGGCTCACGGAAAACGGTGCCGCCTAAGATATTTCTTATGGTACCATTTGGACTCAGCCACATTTTCTTGAGGTTGAATTCTAGGTAAGAGAAGAGAGAAAATAGAATAGTTGATTAATGTCAGGTAATTCAGGTGACCAGTGAGGATGTGGAGTCAACTGGAATTGGTAAAAATTAGTCTGACTAAATGCAAATTGCAATAAATCTTGTTAAAATCTATATATTTAAAGACAATAATTTAACCTCATTTGATGATGATGATGATACCAACCTTCCTGAGATCAACCCTAGTTCGATAAGAAACTTAGTTTTGAGGTGATTTAGATTAAATTTCCTGTTAATTTATTTTCCAAAGAATTTTTTCTCAAAATTGAAACAAACTCAGTGAAACAAATGTGATGGTAGCAGAGAGGAAGATGAATGTTTTGGATCAATGCTGTCATCCTTTTTGATGGGCTGTCATAAGCAGAAATATCTGTGTAAGGCCAATGCAGTCTGTCTTTATATTCGACAACAAAATCTGTTAAATGTTCAAGGGAATCAATCATTCAGTCTTACATGCAGTCCAAGAAACATTTTCATCAATCAACTCAACCAGTTACCACAGCAGACCAACAACCACAACATCCATACTTTCAAAGTGTTTCCCAACCATTTTTTTTTTCACTTATGGACCTCTCCGATTCCCATTTTATTTGGACAAACCTTCAGAGTCATCCAAGGTTTTAAAAATCCTATCATATTTTTAGAAATTGTATAAAATCAAAATATTTTGTCTTGAAGTATATAACCAATATCTTGGAGCTAAATCTTATCACCATTATCTTATATAGACCCCATTTGAGAACCACTGCTTTAACCCTTTAGCATTTAAACTGACTATATCTGGCCAAAATATTCTACCTGCTTTATGTTCTAACCAGCCAGATCTAGTCTATCATGCTAACCCTTCAATGTTATAAAATACAACAATTCACATCATCAAAATTTCAAAGCTACAAAATAATGCATGATTAATTAAAAACAATTTGAATGAAAAATTACATTTGACAGAATACCTGAATGCTAAAGGGTTAAATGAATAATTTGAAGAGTTACATCAGCCATATATGGTATATTTCCATCAATAGATAAATATTATCTGTCTAATTAAAATTAGACGAGCCACAATTAGAGTTGGCTTTACATACTTGGTGACTGAATTTTCTTTTTTTTTTTGGGTCGTTAAACTTTTTAGCATTCAGATCATTGTCAAATTTAATGTTTATTCATCGTTTTGAATTAATTATGCATTATCTCATAACTTTGAGATTTCAATGATGTAATTGTATATCTTTTAAATTTTATTGTAGGATAGGTGAAGGAGAATGGCTCTGGTCAGTTCAACCATAAAACAAGTAGAATATTTTGACTGAATATGGTAGGACTAAATGTTAACGGGTTAAACCCTTTGATACCAACAGGCTTGAGACTGCTCCTGGTTCTGTAAAACCAAATTTTCTGTTTCAAAGTCATCTAAATTTAAATCTTCCTTCAAAATTTCTTATAGATTTATGCGCCAAACTGTTCAATCAACTCTTAACACAAAATTGGCATTAATTCTACAAATCCCTTCACTAAAGAGTCATTCAATTATACAGATTTAAGTGTATTTGCAGCCAGGAGATTTAGCTGGAGTATATTAATACTGACCTTCCACTCGGGCCTCGTCTGGAGTGATAGTAGCACATTTAATCCCAACATTGTACTTCATGATGGCGTGGGCAGAATCAATAGTGACCTGATCATCGGTGGCATCTCGGTGTGGAAGACCCAAATCGAAGTATTTGCAATCCACCTTCACATATGGGAAGATTAGCTATAATAAAGAAGAAAAAACAAAGGGGAGTTTATTACAAATATAAAAAAAAACAAAAAAAAAACACTAAAGAAATGTAAGTAGGTGTATGTGCTTAATTACATGTGCAATATAATAGATTACATTTGTAGATCATATATGCCGTTCCATGATGGTAAGATCAACAAAAAAAAGTATTCCATCTGTTGAGAGATCATTATTTAATAAACACAATTTATGATTTATGTGCTACTATTAGTTTCATGTGTTGAGAACATGCCAAACAGTGTTTTATAACATGCCTAGTGAGCCAGCGCAATCATCAGACACTGCCCACATGGAATAATGAACTAAAAATGGGACAAGAGAAAAAAAAACAAGAAATATATATAGTTGAACAAGTCGACCCCAGTGTTCTTTTTTTTGAAACCCAGTACTTATTTTATCAGTCAATTTTGCTAAACTGCTAGGTCACAGGGATGTAAGCACACCACCACTGGTTGTCAAGCAACAGAAGGGGACAAACAGATACATATATACAGCAGGTTTCTCCCAGTTTCTGCCTACTAAATCCACTCACAAAGCTTTGATTGTCCCATTCGTTAACATTAGCTTGAAGAGCCACATGCCTGCACCTATATATATATATATATATATATATATATATATATATATATATATATATATATATATATATATATATATATATATATATATGCATATGCATACACACACCACACATATGCATGCTTAATATGTAGAGAGATCAGTATGATTTGGGCAATCACCACATCAGCATTTCATGTACAAACCTGGATAGCATTCCAGTAACCAAAAGGAAAATAAATTTTCAAAACTAATTAATCTATGCTAATACAGTTAAACTGCAATAGACCAATGTCCCATTTAGCAAAGGTGGCGGGTGTGTCATGATCTTGGTAACATATCCCAGGGAAACTGGGCAGCTAGCCTTATAAGTCCTAAGGCTCAAGAAAAAAGTTTAAAATATAAAAATTCATGTAAGATTAATATTAAAATATGGTATAAAAAAAAAAACAACTTATTTTTAATTGTAACTAAGCATTTAAAGCAACCATATTCAACTGTTTTATGTCCAAAGCAGCCAGTTCTTGCCTCTCAAACCAACCCTATAATATTCTAAAAATAGATACTTACAAAATTTCAAGGCTATGAAATAATGCAGAATTCAAAATAATGAATAAATAAGGACTATAGGTGCATGCATGACTGTGAGGTCAGAAGCTTGCTTCCCAACCACATGGTTTTGGGTTCATTCCCACTGTGCAGTACCTTGGGCAAGTGTCTTCTACTCTAAACCTTGGGTCGACCAAAGCCTTCTGAGTGGATTTAATAGACAGAAACTGAAAGAAGCCCATCATGTGTGTGTGTGTTGCATTTATGTTCCCACAGCTTACCAGTTCAGCAACAGAGACTGATAGAATAAATACTAGGCTCACAAAGAATAAGTCCTGGGGTTGATTTGTTCGTCTAAAACCCTTTAAGGCAGTGCTCTAGCATGGCCGCAGTCAAATGACTGAAACAGGTAGAAGACCAGAAGAATATTTGATAGAGTAATCCAAGTGTTAAAGTGTTTCACAGGTAATAGTGTGGCAGGGGGTGAAAAGAGGGAGAAGAAGTATCCAAGACTAGGTTAATTGACAGCCTTTAATAAAGAAGCCATTAATGTTTTATAATTTTAGGAAAGGTAGGAAAAGACGTGAGATGATGTCATCTTTACTCATGAGTATTATTTATTAACAGGCTTCAAGTGAAGGAAAAGTATAATGACCTAAAACTAGGTCACAATTTCATTTTGCCGCCTCTCTGCAAGGTCACAAATTCAGTTTACAAGTAAGCGTGTAAGAAGATTTGTGGTCAAGTTTGACAACGAGTATTCCAGTTGTTCAGCCAACCGAAACATTATATAATTCCAGAGTAAGTGGCTTAGATTTTCTGATATGCACTATTAACGTAATTCACAGAGAGAATTGTTTTACTAAGTTCAACACACACACACACACACACACACACGTATGTAGCTACAGGTGTGATTGTCCTATTAAGAAGCTTGCTTCTCAATCATGCAGCCTCAGGTTTAGTCCTCTATGTTTTGCCTTTGGCAAATGTCTTCTACCATCTCGGGTTGATATCAGAATTCCAAAGTAACTTTTCATTGGCCAACTCCTTACAGGAAGATCAGGTGGAAGGCTTCTCTTGCACTTCAAAGACAAACTAAAAGACAATCTGAAGCAATGCAACATTCCATTTTCTTCCTGGGGAAACAAAGCTTCAGAATGCAGGACCTGGCACCAGTCCTGCTTCTCACTTCAAAGAATTGAGCAAATGGCAAAATGCTGCTCTGCTAAATGGAAACCTTACCTGTCATGGTGGTTTTGTGGTACGAAGCAAAGCAAGCCTTGCCATCTACTCAAAACACACAGTAAATGATCCACAAGCATACTGAGTTCTCAATTTGTTCCATCTGCCAAAAGGTCTACAAGGAACCAGCAGGTCTCAAGAGAGACATTCGTGTCCATAGATCATGATCAAAAACTTTATTTTACTGAACTCTCAATTGTTGTTCACAAAAGGAGAATCCATCATATATATATATAATCCCTGGACTATCACAGGTGTCATGTTTCCAAACTCCCCATGATAGGTGAAAATCCACGAAGTGGAAACAGTAGTATATTTTATTATTTGTATTATATTATTTTATTATAAATGCAAAACACCACCACACACTTGCCTCCAGAGTTTCGTCTTCCATACAGTAGGTGTGATTCTTTGTTTACTCATCTATGGTACCCTACGTATTTGCTTTTAATACATTTTAATTGAAGTGTTATACAGTGCAGGACTGTACTATATTTTTATTAATTTTTAAGTGTGAACATGCTTATTTTATCACAGAAATAATCAAAATCTAGAAAAATGTAAACACCTATCAACCACAGAAACCCACGATATATTGAGGAGACAGCAATATAAATTTACATATATTAACCAGAAAAATCCAATGTACTTAGTGCATGGTAGATGGACTGCAGTAAGGTAAGGGATTACTGTGTGTGAATATGTATATATATATATATATATATATATATATAAAAAAAACAAATGGTAAATGAGTATATGCATATATACGTACAGGTATGTGCATACCGACATCCACCTGTATGTATAGGTGCATATTTGGGTACAGGACATTGCAAACAAAACAGAGACAAGAAAACACACAAGCCACATAGAGAACATTCTACTTCATCAGCTACCTCCGTTTTAACACCGGCATTTCGAAGAGCTAGGCAGGACACATCGTTAAAACAGCTCTTCCCATGGACCGCAAATTAAATTTGTATACAGAAATTAAATCTTCCCATGGAGGAATGTTGTGGCGGACAAAAAACAAGACAGGAAAACAAACAGAAAAATTGTTTGTGTGTGAACGATGTGAGGCACGAACTTGAAAGTAGGGACGAAATGGTTCGTGAATATATATATATATATATATATATATACATACACACACGGTATTCCCAAACTATTTCAGTGAAATCAGGCAAATTAAAAAAAAAAACTAACAGAATTCTATGTTTATTATTTAGAATAAAACATGTATAAATCATATCAAAATTATTGAAAACTTTCATGTGCTCTGTCAAAGTCCAAATGAATCCTTGGCTTTGCTAAACACATTTTGAAGCATTTCAGGGGTTACCTCCTGCACTGCTAACTGGATGCGTTCTTTAAGGTCAGCTAAACCATTGCTACATCCTTGAGACAGGGTAAGTCAATTACATCCACCCCAGCACATGACTGGTACTCTCAGGAGCATTTGAACTCAGAAAGTAAAGAATTCGAAGAAATGGAGTTAAGCATTTTATCTGGAATGGTAACAACACTGCCTGCTATTTAATAATAATAATAATGGTTTCAAATTTTGGAACAAGGTCAGCAAGTTCAGTGAGAGGGGATAAGTCGATCACATTGATGTCAGTGCTCAAATGGTACTTATTTTATTGACCCCGCAAAGGATGAAAGGTGAAGTTGACCTTTGATTCTAAAAACAGACAAAATGACGCAAAGCATTTTCTCTGACAGGCTAATGATTCCTTCAGCAAATAATAAGAGCACTCAGAGAGTGAAAACCTCTGCCAAGGCAACACCAACGTCCTCTCAACGATTAGCCAGAGATGATTTTTAAAAGAGAATACCTGAAACAAACTCGACTGCTCTCACAAATGAGAATACTAAAAAAATGAATCCAACCGCACTCAAAAATGAAGTAAAAAAATGGGAAAAATAATCCAGAATCCTTGTCTGGTACTGGATTGATCCCAAAATCTAATCAGTTTGTGCCAGTCACGAGGCCAAATATCCCTTAAAGTTTCATCTGAACCCATCCAGTAGTTCTTGAGATATCTTGTTCATGGACAAACAAACACAACTAAAAACAATACCTCCACCCTCACTAACGCAGAGGTAATTATCCTTTCTACTATAGGTAGAAGGCCTGAAAAGTGGAGGTGGGTAGTCGATTACATTGACTCCAATACTCAAGTGGTACTTTAACAACTTTGAAAGGATGAAAGGCAAAGTCAACCTTGACGGAATTTGAACTCAGAACATAGCAACAGACCACTAAGCATTTTGCCTGACATGCTAACAGCTCAATGCTTTATCAGTAGTAGTAGTAGTACATAAATTGGCCAGCTGGCAAAATCACTAAAGTACAATGGAGAATTTGTTTCAGCCCTTGATATAACCCACCATATCCAGTTAAAATAGGTTATATCTTCAAACCAGCCAGATCAGGTCTCTCACACTTACCCTACGACATACTAAAATTAACAAGTTATTGAAATCTCAAAGCTACAAGATAATGTGAATAAATAAGCACTACATTTGATAGAATAAGCTGAATGCTAGATTAAACTCATACCAACACCACTGAAGTAACCTTATAACCGAAGGTATTCCAGCTGTAACCATCCAGTCTTTTTCTATTTACCTTGACAGGTGTGCATATGTGATATAAAAGAGATTTAACTGCTATATCTAGGAGTAATAGCATTTGTATAGCTAATGAATTAAGTACTCCAGTATTAATATAGAGGCATGTATGTGCATATAAGCTTGCTTCCCAATCACATGGCTCTGGGTTCAGTCCCACTGTGTGGCACCTTGGACAAATGTCTACTATAGCCTCGGTCCGACCAAAGCCTTGAGAGGGGATTTAGTAGATAGAAACTAAAAGTTTGTGTTTAAGAAAAGAAAAGCACATGGGCTGGATACATTCAAGGTGATACCCCAGTATGGCCACAGTCTACTGACTGAGATGATTAAAATAAGCCATCTTGGGAGAAACTGGAGTAGTGAGCAATATTGATTTTGTTAACAGATTTTTTTTTGTTTCTTTTATTCTTTAAAAGCCCAAGTATATATGAATAAAGCAATCAATAATAATGTGTGCGTGTGAGACCATGTGTGTGGGTGTGTGTCAGTGCGTACAAGTGCATGTGTATGTAGGCACGTGGTTATATCTAAGCGTACATAATGATATAATTGTATATCCTTGTGTATAAAAATAAAGAAAATTTTGAAAAGCCACCACAAGTTAACACAAAGTGTTCGGCACACGAAGCGGACACATTTATTTATAAAAACAATGATTCTTACAAGACCTGTCTTGTTTTCTTCACATCAGAATTTACTGAATTCTAAAGCAAAGGAAACAAGATTAGTCTTGTGTAATTTTTCTAATAAATGCGTGTGTGTGTGTGTTTATGGGTGTGTGTGTGTAT
>NC_069004.1:25859195-25865098 GCF_001194135.2 Octopus bimaculoides
GGGACAAATCACAAACACACACAACAGGCTTCTTTCAGTTTCTGTATCAAGCCCACTCAAGGATTTGGTTGGCCTGAGGCTATAGTAGAAGACACTTGCCTAAGGTGCCATGCAGTGGGACTGAACCTGGAACCTTGTGGTTGGAAAGCAAGCTTCTTACCACACGGCCATACCTGCGCCTATGTATAATTCATCTTTTTCAGCCATGCTGGGATACTGCCATAACTCTTTAGCATTCTGATTATTTTGTCAAAAGGATTGAATTTCCATTCAAACTGTTTTTAATTAATCCTGCATTATTTTGTAGCTTCAAAATTTTAACGATGTGTGTGATAGGTTGGATAGAACTTAAAATAGAATATTTAGGCTGGAAATGACCAGTTTAAGTGCTAAAGGGTTAAAAGCATTTTAGTCAGACAAATCAACTCAACCCAGTATATATATATATATTTTTTGAAAACTAGTAGTTCTGTTGGTCTCTTTTGCTGAACTGCTAAGTTACAGGGAAATAAATGCTAAGTGGTGGCAGGGAATAAACAAAGACAAGCACACACGACAGGCTTCTTTTAATTTCTATCTACCAAATCCAATTACAAGGATTTGGCCAGCTTGAGGCTATAGCAGAGAACACCCACCCAAGGTACCATGTAGTGGGACTGAACCCAGAACCATGTGGTTGGGAAGCAAACTTCTTACCACAATCATGCCTGTGTGTATGTGTATACATACATATATATATATACACACACACACACACACTGGGTATAATGGAAATTATCAGCCAGATGTTATATTGTAATAAGAGAGAAGTCACTCAACAGGTGGTAGCTGATTCTAAATGGTTTCATAGAAATTGGAGAGACCGACAAGGTGACACTTCTAGGCGTAAGCATAGCCATATAGATAGTAGCTAAAAATATAGCTTTGCAACTAGATGGCTCTAGGTTCAATTCCACTGGGGAGTGGGTAAAATTAATTATATTAATCCCAATATCAAGTATTATATTTCATTGACACCCCCCACCCCACTCCCAGAAAGATGAAAAGCAAAGTTGACCTTGGTGAGTTCAAAACCTGTTTACGTTGACTTTGTCTTTCACCCTTCCAAGGTCAACATAACTAACAACTGCTTCGGCTAACGCCTAGCCTCATGCATGCGCTAGAAAATATAACAGGCATACCTGCATAGTTAAGAAGTTTACTTCCCAACCAGGTTATCATAGGTTCACTCTCACTGTATGGCATTTTGAGCAAGTGTCCTCAGCTGTAGCTCCATGATGAAGAAAACCCTTGGTAGATTTGGTAGATGGAAACTGTCAGAAGCCTGTTGTCATCGAGATACATTTTTCTTGGCTAGATACCTTCCCAGATGGGCCATACCCCACCCATTTCCAAGTAAGGTAATATCAGAACCGCCCCCAACCCCGACTGCATGACATATCTTTACAGAAGACATTTTTGTTCTTTTACTTGTTTCAGTCTTTTGACTGCGGCCATGCTGGAGCACCACCTTTAGTCAAGCAAATCAACTCCAAGACTTATTCTCTGGAAGCCTAGTACTTATTCTATCGGTCCCTTTTGCCGAACCACTAAGTTACGGGCACGAAAACACACCAGCATCAGTTGTCAAGTGATGTTGGGGGGACAAACACAGACACACAAACACATACATATATACGACGGGCTTCTTTCAGTTTCCGTCTACCAAATCCACTCACAAGGCTATAGTAGAAGACACTCGCCCAAGATGCCACGCAGTGGGACTGAACTCGGAACCATGTGGTTGATAAGCAAGCTACTTACCACACAGCCACTCATGCACCTATAGACTGGAAACAATGGGCACACCTAGTATGATATTGATGCTCATTTACAACTATCATACAATGTCAAGACAGAGACAACAACACAGATGTTAGGCTTCTTTCAGTTTCCATCTACAAAATCCACTCACAAGGCTTCTGGTCAACCAGAGGCTTATAGTAGATGACGCTTGCTCAAGGTGCCATGCAATGGGCTGAGCTTGAAAGTATGTGGTTGGGAAGCAAACTTCTTACTACACAGCCATGCTTGACATTGTAGGGTAGGTGTGAGAGGCCTGATCTGTCCAGTCTGAACATAAAACGGGTAGGGTATTTGGGCCTGATGTGGTTAGTTTGAATACCAAAGGGTTAAAGCAACAATGACGATGACGATTTCTGATGAGAGCAATTAATTTGGTAAAACACAGGCTGAGTGAGATGCTTTCGCAAAGACCAACTTACCCTCTCCTTTATCTTTTCCCAAATGATTCTGGTCATTTCATCACCATCCAACTCCACCACGGGGTTAGCCACTTCAATTCTTTTCTTTGCATCTGAAGCAAAACAAAAGAAACAAAAGGAAAAATTAAAAAAAAGACAGACATGGAGAAGTCTGGCATAACAAAATCAAAAAAAAAAAAAAGGAGAGAAAGAGAATTGTAAAAAAAAATATTTAAATTCTTTTTAATTCTTTATATCCAGATCTAGTTTTATCATTTAGCTGTTTGTCATTAAACTGCAGCCAAGTTGGGGACAACAGTGCCTTTCATTCTTTTGGGGTTGATAAAATAAATATCAGTTGAACATTTGGGAGAAGGGGTCAGCTCAATGTAACAGACTTACTCCTTATCCTGAAATTGCTGGCTTTGTGCCAAAATTTGAAACCTAGTTGTAATTATATTTATTTTATAAATGGAATACCACCTTCCTTCTCATGTATTTTTGTAACATGTTGAACAGGGGCCGGCAGAGTACATTGCTGCATCCATCATTTCTTGGCGATACACAATTCCCTACTACTCATGGCGGATGACACCATTGCACCACTCAAGCAACAGCCCTCTAACCCATGGGTTTGTTTGGGTAGTTGTTACTTGCGAGGGTTCTATTAGGTTGGAGTGCAAATCCTACCTCAACCTCTTTTGTGACATACAGAGGAAGGACTGGGTCCGTTCTTTGAAATATGCTGGTCCCTACACAACACCAGAGCAACACGAAATGAGAGTTTTGCTAAAGAACACAACACGCTGCCCAGTCTGGGAACTGAACCCACAAGCCTAGCAATTGTGAGTGCAACACCCTATCCACTAAGCCATCCAAGGGTATTCTTTTGACTGTGGCCATGCTGGAGCACCACCACGAAGGACTTTAGTCAAACAAATCGACCCCAGAACTTAAGCCCAGTACATATTTTATCAGGCTCTCTTGCCCAACTGCTAAGTTACAGGGATGTGAACACACCAACACCAGTTGCCACGCACACACAATAGGCTTCTTTTCAGTTTCCGTCTACCAAATCCACTCAAGGCTTTGGTTGGCACAAGGCTCTAGTAGAAGATACTTGCCACAGTGGGATTGAACCTAGAATCCAGAGGTTGGGAAGCAAGCTCCTTACCACACAGCCATGCCTATATATTTTTTTAAACACCCACTTTTCCATGCTTGTAATGGGGTGAAGAGTTTTATTGAGGCAGATTTTAAATGGTCAACTGCCCTTCCTGTTGCCAACCATCATACAAGGTAATAATCACCCCACTGCCAAACATGTTTTCACAATACTGAACATGAACGACACTGCTTGTATGACAGAGATGCTCATTTACAACCACCGTGTAAAGCCTAGACAGGGGTAAGGCCCACTTCAGTCACAAATGGTCATGGGATTGCATCTAAAAAGTTCCCCTCTGAGGTACAAGTCTAGGCAAGGTTGTTTATGGAAGACCAGCAGTCACCCATACATGCCATGCCACTGATGTTATCTAAGGGAAAGGTAAAGTCTAATACAACTTGGTACCATTGATACTGCAACTCATTTCTACAGACGAATGAACTGGAGCAACATGAAAAAGTGTCTTGCCCAAGAACAATACAGCCTGATCCAGGAATTGAACTCCCTGTCTGATTGCAAGCCTGACACTAACCACTGAGCCATGTTCCTTCACTTTACGATGGTACACACACACACAGAGGCTTCTTTCAGTTTCCATTGGCCAAACTCACATGACATAACAGAAGATACTTGCCCCAGGTACCACACAGTGGGTCTGAAACCAAGACCACATAGTCGAGAAGCAAGCTTCTTAATCACATGGCTACACCTGTGCAAATATGATGTGAATGTGCATCTGTGTCCATTGAGCAAAAGTACCAATTGGTATACAGGTAATGAAATAGGTCTCTTTTACACCAGAGTAGGCTTTGCCATTTGACAAAAGGAAATCAATAAAAGTACCAGGCTGAAATAAATGCTGCAGTCAAGGATAATGGACTTTCCCATTGGAGACGATGCATGTGTGTATAGAAACAAGACAAGTTTCATGATTTTAATTGGGCACAGTAATACTAATAACCTGTTGTTAGAACTCAATACACACGATTCAGAATAAAATGTTGGCAGAGTTGCTGAGACCCCTGTTGGTCATGACTGACCCTGGGATTGCACCTAGAAAGTTACCCTCCCAGGTACAAGTCCGGGCAAGGTTTTTTTATTTTTATGGGAGACTAGCAGTCGCCCATGCATACCGACCTCCCCTCTCCATGCCATCAGTGTTATCCAAGGGAAAGGAATAGGCTTATACAGCTTGGTACCTGTGACGTCACAACTCATTTCTACAGCTGAGTGAACTGGAGCAATGTGAAAAAGTGTCTTGCTCAAGAACACAACATGCAGCCCGGTCCAGGATTCAAACTCACAACCTCACGATCATAAGCCCGACGCCCTAACCACTGAGCCATGCTGAGTACAGGACATAATATTAAGGAAACAGGAGTTAAGTAAACAAATTCCTTAGCTTACAGCTGTTTCTGCTTTAATGAACAGTACACTCAGAGCTGAATGCTTATGCATCACATTATAGCATCCTTAGTTCAATAATGTAAGCCTTATCAATATCAATTTTTATCAATTTTTAAAACTCTGCAAATAAATGCATGAAATTTTGTTAATATTAGGACAGAGTGGAAATTAATATGCACAAATCAAATTTTGCAACACCACTACATCACATGAAAAATGACATGCATTTATTGTTTACGTTTATCGTAATTTGAATTTAACATATGATAGCATCTCATAAAGCACGATTACTATACATCTTAAATTTGCAGAAAAACTTGTGGTGGGTAGTTTAGCTTAATCAGTCTAAGAGCACCGCGACGCGTAATCACAGAGGTAGTTCAAGTCTCATAGCTAGCCGCCTACACTTTTTGCTGCAAAATAGGGGTAGTTTATCCTGTTCAGGCTATATTATTAGCATTATCCTGCGTTTGAGAATTTTTAAAAAAAATCATTTCTTCAACTTTCTAAGACATCTCAACGCCTCTAAAAGCAAACTTCGTTTGTTTGTTTACGTTCATCGTAATTTGAATTTAACATAGAAATTGAAACTTTTGGTACACCCTAGATACATTTCAAGCTGGCAATTTTGAAAAGTGGAGGCAGGGGGTACATGATGTTAACGAGCAATAAAAACTACAAACTATTGATACCTGTTGTTATTCACTTCTGGTGCAATTTCATCTCACCTAGCTTTGAGTATACCTTTTGTCTTTCAAAGGGGACCTCCCTTAGCCAAACCACCAGCCCTATTAGCATTTAACAACATGCATACATTAAAGCATATGATATTGAAATATCATAGGTATGACCAGGCAAGTTCAACATGTGACAAATAAACCACATGGGTTAAGGCTTTAATGTCAATTGTGTTAAACTCCCACCATCTAATTGCTACTTGTCTAACTTTGCATTTGCTACATGCTCACCCTATCAGGTGAGTCTTCTGGTTGAATCTGCAGCATGGCGTCATGTGTTAAATTAAACCCATGCTCTTTTCTCATGTGTGTGTGTGTGTGTGTGTGTGTGTGTGTGTGTGTGTGTGT
>NC_069004.1:25865395-25869824 GCF_001194135.2 Octopus bimaculoides
AAACACAGACACATGAACATATGCACACATACATATATATATACTTATACGACGGGCTTCTTTCAGTTTCCGTCTACCAAATCCACTCGCAAGGCTTTGGTCGGCCCAAGGTCATAGAAGACACTTGCCCAAGGTGTCATGCAGTGAGACTGAACCCGGAACCATGTGGTTGGTAAGCAAGCTACTTACCACATAGCCACTCCTGCACCTATATATATATATATATATCATTTTATATATAAATATATATATGCATATATATATACACACACACACACATCTTTAACGTGCTTTTTCTATGCTGGCATAGGTCAGACGGTCTGACTGGAATTGGTAAGCTGGAGAGCAGCACCAGATTTCAATCAGATTTGGCTTCGTTTCTACAGTTAGAAGACCATCCTAATGCCAACCACTCCAAGAGTGTAATGAGTGGTGCTCCTTACATGCCACTAGCATGGGTGCCATATGCACAACACAGATACACACAAAATCCTCCCCACACCATTTATTATTTTAGTCAGGCATTCTCTTAACTTCAATAAACTGTAAATGAATCATTTTTCCGAATATCGACTATTTAGATAGCATAAAGCAAGAGAAATTCAATAAGTTATTATACACTAACAATATTTCCCGAAACATCCATGAAACAGTTTATGAAGATAGATTACATAGAAAAAAAACAAACAAAAAAAAAGGGGTGGGAGTATGGAAGTTTCAGCTCTAGATTGACCTGGGTCATGGTGTCTTAGAGTTCAAGCAGTGCATTTCTCTATACAGTAGCAGTACTGCTTAACACTCCTGAAATAATATCCGCTTCAGGGTCAACTAATCTGAAGAAACCTTCAATCTCACACCCTTAAATTCCCCCATCACCACCACCACGTACTTAAACAAGGCACAAGACAAGCTCAAGTGAGTCTCATAATATGCAAAGTCAAATACTAAAGAGATAAATTTTATCATTGAAGTGACTAGCAAGGTCCTCAGTGCTTAGTTCTGCCTACTTACTTATCCCCTACTTCAACACACACACACACACACACAGACCCGCACACCATAGAAACTGCTAAGTGTGTAATATTTCTTCATAGATAAATTAAAACATTGATGAAAATCTTGTAACATGAATATCAATATCATAAATATAACAAACACCAATAAATAATGTCATAATTGTACCGCAGAATAAACGAAGGTTTTTGTAACCAACATCAACAGGCAAGATGTAAATACCCATATATATATATATATATATAACGTGAGAGAGTTAGGGGTTGGGGGTTCAACCCACTAAGGGATAGTATCTATTCAGTATACTGCTGGGAGGATACCCAATTATTGCTACACTAGTGCTATACTAGGTGCAATCAATGGGAGCGGGTAAAAGTGGAGGTTTTACCCAAAATTTGTGTAACAATTAGAAAATGGAGGATAATATGCTGAACCCAACTACTTATATATGTACTATAACTTGTAACCAGAATTTAAGGATTTATGTAAAATGGATCAATCAACTTCTGTTTATATTTCTTATATAAACATTCCCTGCAAGTTGTGAAAGAGGGAGACCCAAGAAGACATGGAGCAAAGTATTGGAGGTTGATCTCAAAATGCCAAACCTTATTACGGAGATGACAGGGCAAAGATATGTGGTGCATTGCTGTATGAGAAAATCGGCCCACCACAATCGAATCGCGATCCTACAACCAAAGTGCCATGCAAAAAGCACCGGTGCCACATAAAAAGTACCCAGTACACATGGTAATGTGGTAGGTGTTATGAAGGGCATCTGGCCATAGAAACCAAGCAAAAACAGACCATGAACCTGGTATGACCCCGAGCCTTGCCTATTCCCATCAAGCTGTCTAACCTATGCCAGCATGGAAGATGATAACCAAACAAGGGAACATCTTTGTGGTAGTCTGGCAGCAACTGTCTTCTGAAGCCTCAAGTCAACCAAAATGAGTGAATGTGGTTGACAAAAACAAGGAACCCCAGTTGTGTGTGTGTGTGTGTGTGTGAGAGACTTGATATTCCCTGGTTTTATTTGTTGCTGTTTGAGCAAAACGGCAATGTAATATTTATGTTCCTTGTTAACATTGATTTGTTGGTCTGTACTTTCAAAAATACCAGTGGAATATCTTGGCTTGGTCATCAGACTGTGACCATGCAGGGGCACCACCTTGAAGAATTTTACTTATACAAACTGACCCCAGTCCAATGTTTTTTAAAGCCCAGTACTTATTCAGTTGGTGTCTTTTGCTGAACTGCTAAGTTAGAGGGCTATAAACACAGATACATATGACAGGCTTCTTTCAGTTTCCCTCTACCAAATCCACTAAGGCTTTGATCAACCTGAGGCTATAGAAGACATTAGCCCAAGATGCCATGCAGTGGGACTGAACCCTTTCCTATATGGGTGTCAAGTCAACCTCTTACCACACAGCCAGTCCTTTACTATAAACATTTTGCACCCCACCCCGGATTTTCCTTTAGCCAGACGCTCTTCCTTTTGCCAAATCTCACTGGCTTCCAAGCAATATCTTTTCCCCATAGCTTGACTTTTTTTCCATGGAAGACTGAAAAACAAGCTTGATTGTATGACAGTGATGCTCCTTTACAACCATCACAAGGATAGACCCACAGCATGGGCTTTGTTCAGTTTCTGTGTTTACCACATCCACTTACCCAAGGTGCTGTACAACGGGACTGAACCTAAGACCACATAGTCAGGAAGAAAGCTTCTTCACCACAGCCACACTTACTCTTACTTGTTTCAGTCATTTGACTGCAGCCATGCTGGAGCACCACCATAAAGGGTTTTTAGTTGAAATCAACCCCAGAATTTATGCTTAGTAAACCTAGTACTTATTCTATCAGTCTCTTTTGCTGAACTGCTGTCAAGTGATGGTGGCAAACCTTGCTGTACTCTTTCACCACAACTTTCTCTCACTCTTTCTTCCAGTTTCTGTTGTACCTGTATTTCAAAAGGGCCAGCTTTGTCATGGTGAATCTCCCCCGAGAACTACATTAAGGGTATACGTGTCTGTGGAGTGCTCAGCCACTTGCACGTTAATCAGATCAACTGGAACTCTCGTCGACATAACCGACGGAGTACCACATATATAACATGTACACACACACACACATGACAGGCTTCTTTCAATTTTCACTCAAGGCCCTGAGGCTACAGAAGGCCCTTGCCCAAGGTGTCATGCAGTGGGTGGGACTGAACCCAGAACCATGTGGTTGGGAGTGCCTGTTTTTTTATTTAGTAAATATTTGCATAAATATCTTCCACTTTAGTTTCCGTTAACTGTTTTTATCAACTCCTGGTAGATGTACATGTGTGTGCATACAAATAGGTACACATTTGCACATAAACATGCATTTAAATACTAGTGTGTATGAAATTCCTTTACAGGTCAAATGGGAGACTGAAAAAAAGCACAAAACAAAAAGAATTGTGATATTGGTTCAACAGATCTGTGCCAAATTCTCCAGGATAACTTTCTTTAGCATTCACCCTTTCAAGGTCATTACATAAAGCACCAGAGCAAGAATGGCAGGTTGGCAGAATTAGTAGAGCTTGAAACAAGATACCTTGTAGTACTTATACCTGATCTTGTGTCAGTCATTAGACTGTGGCCATGCTGGGGCACCACCTTGTGGAATTTTAGTCAAAGGAATTGATCAATACTTTTTAATATACAAGCCTGGTATTTATTCTATTGGTCTCTTTTGCCAAACTGCTAGGTCATGAGAAATGATAACACACCAACACCAGTTGGTGGGGAACAGACTTCTTTCGGTTTGTCTACCCACTATATTTACAATGCCTTGATCGGCGACTTGTCCAAGGTGCCACACAGTGGGACTGAACCCAGAACCATGTGGTTGTGAAGTAGCAGTCTTAATCCATTGCCAAGTCTTTGAATATTGAACAGAGTTCACTGAGGTAAAAAGCATTCAGGAGTAGGATTCTCGTTTGAGGATCACTTCTTTCCGGGGCTCTGGAAAAAGGGGCCATGGGTCCACCCATCCATTTGATAGTAAGAGTTCTTCACAGATTTTAACTGAGAAAATCAAAGCCCAAAGACAACAACAGCTGGGAAGAAAAAAAAAATGCAACATGGCACAACTGTTTGTTTACACACACACACACACCTGCGTTAGACAAAAACATCAACTAATAAACTGTTAGCCTGTAGATATCTGTAGACAGGAATTCATATTAGCTCAGCTATGTGGAAGAAAATCTTGAGAGGAAAGATAAAAATAGAATAAAGCAAGATGAAATATTTATAAATGTCCTGACGGAAGGTTATTGAAAGCAATCATGAAGAGTGGTGAGGAGATGAGTTTAATGAGGTTGTGTGTCATATATATATATATATATGTATATATATATATATATATATATATA
>NC_069004.1:25870223-25871393 GCF_001194135.2 Octopus bimaculoides
CAGCTGATGACCTTGGTGAGAGAGAAAAAAACCTGGCAAACTTATATCTTCTTTTCCAGTGAAATTCTTCACTGATATTGAAAAGGTGAAAACAAGCAATGTTAATTCTCTAAATGAAGTATTAACAGTAACTGCACGATAAAGTGTAGTATATTGCCACTTAAGTGTGGCTGACCCCTAGGGGTGGATGTTACTGTTGCTTTTAGCCCCAGGAGGACATCTCCTCCAGCTGGCTTATCGACACACGACTGTGTCCTGTTTATATATACACACACACACATACATACATAAATGCGATGGAGGCGAGAAGCAAGAGGGAATATGATGAATGAAGTAGGAGAAGGGGAGAGTAAGTGTTGTATTAGTAAGTCCATTCCCATCCACCACCACCAGCTAACACAAACGAGATGTCACAGCCGACATAGGTGAACAAAAGCAGCAAGCAGGTTTCCGTTGAATAGCCCTCGGTCAGCTCTGATGACAGTTAAACCGTGACCATCCCAGACTTTTTTTTTTTTTCAGATACGGTGTTATTAAGATCACATAAGAGTTTTAGTCTTCGTACGAAGGGAGTTGAGGAAGACTAGGCTGCTATTTCGAGCTATCAAGCAGTCTTTCTGACCTCGCTGGTGACGGGAGGATTAATTCATTTGATTAAACATACATTGAAAGTAGGCAGGTGAGAAGGTTAAATAAAAAAATCAAGACAGAAACAGACGAAAGTGGGGGAAGAAGAGTTTAATGAACATCATAGAGTACCTAAGATTCAGTTTACATGTTGAAAGGAATATGTAAAAAAAGAACCTGACTTATAGCAATGCAGAACGGAATACGATACTGAGAGAATACAGTCTCGCCTGCACATTTGTCTCTCCAACACACACACACACATTATATATATCATAAATCAGATATTTCAATGCTGGAGCACTGCCTTTAGTCGAACAAATCGACCTCAGGACTTAGTCTTTGTAAGCCTAGTACTTATTCTATCGGGTTTTGGCTGAGTCACTAAGTTACGGGGAGGTAAACACACCAACATCGGTTATCAAGCGATGGTGGTGGACAGTCATATAATACACAAATGAAAGAAGCCTATCGCGTATCGTGTGTGTGTGTGTGTGTATGTATGTTCATATATATATATATATATATATATATATATATATA
>NC_069004.1:25871691-25876024 GCF_001194135.2 Octopus bimaculoides
CAGTGGATCATGTATCCGAAAAAGAAGAACACCCTGAAAGAGCAGTAATGCATCTACATGAAGTTAAATATACTTGCAAAGAGGGACCAAGCGATTTATGGATGAGAAAACATCGGTCACTATGACCGGGGACACACAGAATCAGAGGTATCCAATGCAGAACTTTTATCTATATATAGCACACTGCCCCCATAATAGGGAGAAAAAGTATGCGGGGTGTGTGTGTGTGTGGGGGGGGAGATACATCGAGGGTATTATGCAATTAATAATCCCCAACAACCTCCGTCACTCGGAGTAAACCAACGATCTTTGAAAATTGTCGCTTGAACAAACGTGAAGAATGGTAACCGAGTTGAGTCGGTGAGAAGAACCAGCTACATCCATCCATACATGCATGCAACTATTGAAGCAGTCAGCTTACTTACACGTGTACATCAGCGAACATTACCATTCTCTCCAAACACGTACCCGACACGTAGCTAGAGGTATCCGATCCAGAAATTTCAGTTTAAATATATCGGAAATTAGAGAGTAACCGCCAATTTATTTTTTTAATTAGACGTCTTCAATGACAAGATTCAAAATAAAAATAGTTTCGAAAATAATGTATACACACATCCACACGACACGTGCGGGGTGGGGAGAAAGAGACGCATGCGGATTATATAACAGTTTTAAGCACAGACGCACTCGTTGCTTTATCAGTCTGTCTAGCTTTATAAGGGACCGAGCGGTAATCGATACCCCGTCTTCACAAAGAAAATAAACAAACTTGGGTCAACTGACTGATCGAGCAGATATATACTCAAAAGTATTCCAGCTGTTACTATTTCATTCCTTAAAGGGAAAAACCTCCATGTATCTCGCACGATAGGCATTGTGCAATATGCCCTTTTTATGATTGTAGTTTAGGAGAGATTTGGCTGCTAACTCTAGCATGTTGAGCGACCACGTGAGACACGTCTTCGTTAGCCCTGCCTAGGAAGGTGATGTGAGGTTCATTTTTCTGTCTTCATAAAACAGAAATATACGAAGGCCCAACACAATATATCGTGTTAGAACCTGCGAATCTAGTTGATTTCATCAACTGCTAGAAATAACAGCCAAATCTTTAATCCTTTTGTTACTATATATGTAAAGGTACACTGCCTTTGTTCCAATCGGTTTTGAAGGTAATGAACTCAGTAAAAGGACTCGATATTAAGATGTTTGGAACATAACTGACATGGAATTTTAGTGGAAAGTTTTAAAGTAATTCAATTCAAAACTGGAATTTATTATACAACCAAGGGTGGTCTCAGGCGTTTTAGTATTGAACGGGTTTCAATCAAACCTCACCGTATTAAAAATAAATAGGAAGCACATCACGAAAAGATAGAGAAGGCTGACTGGTTTACCTTTGTTAAAAGGCCTATTAAACAACAGTTAGAAGAACAATTTCATTGACCCAACTCTCACGCACAAATACAAGCTGTCGGATGGGGCAAGCCGGCACATATTCTAAAGAAAATAAAACGGACTAAAAATGCGGAAGAAGTCAGTCATGTCACCACCAAAAAGAAAGGGAAAATGTCATTGTATGAATAAATGGGTTGATTGATGACTAAAATGTTTAAATAATATTCGGTGTAACGTTTCATGTGGTTATTTTTTTTTTAAGGCGTGTAATATAAGGAATGCAAGGCCAATAATTAACCACAGCAAGTTTCAGGATATCGCTTTGAAATGCAGTCTAACGAACGTCAGCATGTTTGCTGTAAATCAGTAGAGGAGTATATTTAAAGATGAAAAGACTAGACTTCAGCACAATTTTGCTCAAATATCACGAAAACAAAGAGCTGGCGCCAGGGTATTCAGAAGCCCTATGACAACCCTACATATATGCGTCCCCTTTCTCCCAGTCTTACAATTGAAAGGCTCTTCAAATTTATTTTTTCTACTTTTCCCCAGTCTCATCCTGCTGTTTTAAGACCATTCGATAGTCCCCTTCAGTCATCACAGACTCCACCACTCCCACAAAAACATCTTAAAAGCTCCCAGCGACGGATTTTAATTCAACACCACTTCAATGAATTTTTTAAATAATAAAAAAACAAACAAACCCCGCTTTATTTCTGCAATCAAATTACACAACAGATCACATTTTAAATTATAATATTCAAATACAAAGAAACAGTAAAAAAGAATGGGGTAAGGCAGTACCAAATGGAGGAGGAAGGGGCGACGGACGACACACCTTGGAACAAAAGGTGTACTCAGCCGCGCCTCGGGGTAATGACCGAGATGGCGTTGCCGCTGAGAATACCCAGCAATGCTAGAGATATTCCTTTACTTCTTTTCGGAGGTGACACGACCACGAGAAAGAGGGGAGAAAATAGAAAGTGCTTTGGTCCACTAACCTAATGTGTATTTTACAAAGCATTTGGTTACTACTGGTTAAAAATATTCTTGTCAGTGGTTATCGTTGGGTCAAGGTAAGTTTAAACTGAATAGCCCTATGATGAAAGGCATTCTAGCTCCAATTTATCTGCTTTACACGTATTTTATTTTAAAAGGCGATAAAGGTTTTATTTGGCATCTGTCTAGCAGGTCGAGCGACCGCATCAACCGGTTGGGGAGAGGGAAACTACAAGTGCATAATTAGTATCCGTGCTTAGGAAAATAAGGAACCGATTAAGTTTGCAAATTCAAAAGTATTAACTATTTATATATATTTAATCACTATCTTTGTCTATCTTAATTTCTACACAATATTTTTCAAAAAAGAAATTGTCATTGGAAGGTTTCAAATGCGAAATTACAAATTTTTTGCTGGCAAAATTGAAACAAAAGCGAACTCATTTGAGTTCGTCAATGATAAAAAACGTGAGTTTCACGCCTTTTTCGAAGATATTAACGCAATGTGTCTCATGAAAAAAGACCACACTCGAAAATTCAGAGTCAATAACTGACACATTATGCTTAATGGCATATATTCCGGCTCTTTACGTTCTGCTCAAATTCCGCCGAGGTCGACTTAGCCTTTCATCCTTTCTGGGTCGATTAAATAAGCATCAGCTGAGCACCGAGGTCGATGATCCGAAATTCCGTCAATGTAAACGACGACCCCCACCCACCCACACATTGAAACTGCTCGTCTTGTCCCTGGCAAGTTGGCGGAATTTTCAACGAATCAGACAAAATATTTAGCAGTATTTCGTACGGCTTTTTACCCTCTGAATTCAAATTCCACCCAGGGCCTTTCAGGGTCGATGCAGTCGACTTACCGCCCACCGACTAAAATTGCTGGCTTCGTGTCAGAATTTTGAAATTATTACTTAAAGAAAGCAGAATATAGGTAATCAAATCCACTTGAGAATAACCCGTAGTTTTTAACTGAACAAGTTTTACTTCTGGACGATATTAGTTTAATTAAGCATCCACTTTGATGTTGCATTAGCTATCTCCAGCTTGTTACCGCCTAATGAGGAAGACGAGACGAGCTTAACCGCTTATATAGGAACGTATATCTATGACGGGCTTGAACCGAACCTTTACTAACAGGCAACAAGCAAAAGAGTCTGACAAACTGTTCAATTTGTATTTTATGTCCTTCAGAAGCACAGAATAGCTAGATTCCATTGATGTACCTTTCCACAAAAAAACACATTACATGGATATCGGTCACTCCGACCGAGAGAGTTCAGTTAATTGTTCCTCTAACTAAAAACCGTCAGAGAAATTGAAAGTGACAGTAAAACGTGAACACGTGTACCCTCAATGTAATCACCTTCAGGCGGAATTAGCGTGACACAATGTAACAAGGTTATGCATTTTAAATCAGATACAACCCATACGTCGAGGCTTCTACAGTTTCACATACAAGGTGTACGTGTTACTAACTACTGAGCTAGAGCCAACGAGAGAACCTCTTCGTGGTCATTCACATACTAGAAAGAGTAGGCAAAACTCCAAAATGACATCGTACGGTTTTAAAATAACGTCAGTTTGGAAAATGGGACATGATTAGAGCTAGAAAGTAAAGCCTGATCAACCACAGATGACCTTAGACTAAACTACATTTTCTTTTTTAGTTTTGATCACCATGGCTTACACGACGCTAGAAGTCCATTTTATATTATATAGTTTCTAATTTAGGTAAAAAGGAGTTAGTCTATACGATCAACCCCTCCACTCAGACTAGTACGCCACTGAAAGCACGCGAAAGGTGACCAGCTGATATCGATGGGATTAGAACACAGAATGTAAAGAATTGTAAGAAAAATTGACTCTTTAACAATTCTGGGAGACTTCCGTCCGTTTCCCCACCAAAAACAACCCTTAGAAAAATCCC
>NC_069004.1:25876707-25881073 GCF_001194135.2 Octopus bimaculoides
AGTCAAGAAATTCATCACAAGAAGGAAATAATACAATACAGAAACCATTCAAAAACGGAAATTGGAAGCAAGGAAATGAAATCAATACGAATTAGGGTTTGGTGGCTGGACAGACAATTCTTGGCACTTATACGATTACGCTTTTCTTTTTCATTTTTTTTTAAACCGACTTTTAGTTCATCAAGAATTCACAATCAGCAAAAAAGTTTGAATTTATTTTGATAAGAAATTGATCAGGTTTAAAGGGTTCTACTGATTTTTTAAAAAACCTTTTGTACACACACACATTTATTTCTATCAGCAGCCTCTAATTCTATTTATATCCAAGAATTGGAATTATATCTATACAATAATTTCATATATAATTAAGAACTTAATTCTTATAAGAACAATATATACAAGAACTATGAATATAAATTCATAGTTTATATATACAAAAACTATGAATATAAATTTATATTTAAAAAACTTTTATATATATCTAAAAAGAAAATATAATTACAACTGCAAACAAAATATATTTATATACATAAAAAACAAACGATTTATATCCATAAATCAATTCTCTATAAAACGGTGCGACTTATCCACGGGTAAATATGACAAAATCGTACTAAATAGTATTACCAACAACTGTAATTACTAATTTGCTAATACTAATTCTAATCAGCTTCCGATTTAAATATATTTGCAGAGTCTAAATTAATGATGCTCAAAATAACTCGAAAAGTAACGGGGAAGGCGTGAGAAAACCCCCTTTAAAAAAAATCACTACCCATCTTCGTTAGATGTTAAATAAATTTGGCGGATTTTCGGAACAAAATGAAATATATAAACCGGTTTTGTGTTAGTGTGTACATGTATCAAGAAAACCTGGAAGCAATATGTACAATCATTTCGAATAAATCTGTAAACGCACCTTGCTTATTTATATATTTGTCTGCCTGTCTATCTATAAAAGGTGTTATCTCCATCTACAATACTGAGAAACAGAAAAATATGTCATGAAGCAGGGGTCGAAACCTTTTTTTCTTTTTTAAATATAACAGACTATGAGGAAGCACGCGGCCAAAATAATTTTGGCCGACTATTTTTACAAACTTAATCCCCACAAATCACTCCACAGCATTCAGTACCTTCCCCACCAGCATTATAAGGGCTTGTTTGCGAAGGACAAAGCATACCGAACACTAGGTTGTTGCGAACGAAAGGGAAGAGCATATAAAATAAGGAAAACGAAGAAAAAGAGAAAATAAATCAAAGTTTAAAAAAAGAAAAAAAAAAAAATTTAACTGGCGCCGTTTGCTGGTACTTTTCCGAATTTCAATAGCACATTCGTTTCGTCACAGATTATGTAATTTTAGTTATATTCACCTCATTTCGTCTTACTGAATCAATACTAAGAGTGGAAAGGGACTGATAAATCGACATATATTTTATCAATATTTTAATAAAACAACTACAATCTCACAATAAAATGAATGTAAAGGATTCTCTATACGGTATATATACAGTTTAGAGCCTCCTAACTTTTGTTTTATTGTATTTTACTGAAATAATTCATTTTTATACAAAACATTTCGCAGATGTGTTTTCGATGGTGTAAAAGACAAAACAAATACATTAGGATTAATTTTTTTTTTGGGGGGGGAGGGGGGTTAGACACCTTTTATCATTTTGACCCTACTGATCAATTCCTCATAACTCTTTAAAATACATATATTTTGAACAAATACGCAAGGTTAACGCGTCAAACATACGGAGTTCACACATACAAATGAAGTTACGGAAATTAGTGTTAACAAAAATCAGGGCGATAGAGAGCCACTAAAGAAATTTCATGACTATAATCATTTACGTAAAATTTCGTTTAAAAAAAAAAAAAAAAAAAAACCTATTTTCCAAAAAGTTATGAGAAAAAGCCGGGCGGAAGAGGCATGAAACTGTAGCGGTTTCACAATACAAAAGGAGTATAAATACACACACACACACACACACATACTGAGTTTTAACTATTATTGAAGAAAAAAAGGCTACGACAATGTTAGATGCTAAAAGAAGCGGTATTTCTTCATGGCAATTGCGATACTAGGTATTAATTTATAATTATATGTAAAATATATCCTGTAAATTTTAATTAACGAACAAAAGGCCGATATTTAGGTAATCGTACCGAAAGATCGCCAAGATTTAAATTGTCAGAAGAGGGTAACAGGAATTAATGGGATTATGATATCCAGGATTTCTTAAAGATATATTATTTCGCGAATTAAGCGAAAAATTATTCGGATGGTTTCTTTAATGATTCTTGAACACTGTTATAGCGAGTAGTGCCGGAGGAAATATAAGGTTTATATTTACTAATCAGGTCTGCGATCCGGTTTCAATTCCCAGTTAGTAACAAATTTATTTCGGGCACGTGGATTAATAACAAAAAGGAATAACTGTCACTTTCCCTCCTCCTTCTCCTCACACTGTGGCTTTGATGTATAAGAAATTTTCATGGATTCTATTAGTTTTCTTTTTTTCTTTCCTATTAAAATAAATATATACTCACAGTTGCGTTTCTGCTGCACAGTTAATGTTGCCGGTGCAACTAAATTGTGTAGAGAAGATGATGTGTGGCGAACAAGTAATTTCGAAGCTACCGATGCAACAACCTTAGCCATGGTGCGTTTACAAGAACCGACTGAAAGAAGTGGCGAAATTGGTTTAGAAAGAAAGAGGAGAAATAAATAGAGAGAGAAACCGATAGAGGGAGTGAACAGTAAATAAATGGAGAGAGACAGAGACGGACAGAGAGAAGGTTCTCTTTAAACAGACTCCGGGCCACACTACAGCATGGGATTATGCTATTAGCCCACATGGCGGGAAGGGGTGACAGGTTGTTGCTTGTGGTTAAAAATGCGCTATAATTGTGACTGACAAACGATGTGATTGTTAACAAAACACTCAAATTATGATTAAAGTATTAAAAAAGAGAAAAAAAAACGCTGGTCAAGATCTTGTCGGTATCATTTCTTACCGACATTTACTATTCACCAACCATTCATCCCCCATTGTTTTGTTATATGCATATATCGTTGTATTTTCTCTTTTGCCATCCTTGTAGATTTTTTTTAATGAGTTGCAGCTTTGCTTGTCACATGATTAAATAAGCGTTTCTAATTGGTTAGTTTATCTGGCTTTAATTTTTCTCTTACTTCTCCTACTTCCCCCCTCTCCTTCAACATATGAATCATTCTTTTTCTCGTACTTTCATCCTCTCTTTATTCCTTTCTCTCTCTTTGTATATTACTCTCAATTTCTTTCTTCCTTTGTCTGCCTTACTTTCTTTCTCTCTCTCGTCTTCCATTACATGTGCAGTTCGTTCTTTACCAGACTCTGCTTGTGTTGCTGGTAGAAGCACCGATCCTTTGCTTTCCTTTCTAGATATTTTCTTGTTATTCGTTTTTTGACACGAATGCCAAAGTCGGAATTCAAAGTAAGTAACTCAACGCCTATTTAAAGTTTAGCTTTAAATAATATTTAGTTAATTTGTCAATGAATACAAATGCTCTTAATTGATTCGTGTTTGCTCTTCCCCCCCTCTCTCTTTATCACTATCTCTCTCCTCTCACCTTCTCTGTTTATCACTTTCTCTTTATTTCCCCCTCCTCTCTCTATGTCTACCCTTCTGTTCCACATCCTTCTTGGACCTCGCGTAGAAATGCCGGCCTTATGCTAACGAAAAAAGTTAGGGAACAGTGGATCTCGAAGCACATAAAGCTATAAATAATAGCATGTAATTGTTGGGGTGAAAAACCTTTTTTTGATAGAAAAAAGTCGAAGGCTACCCGTGGGGCTCGAACCCACGTCTCCCTAAGACGGGATGATAATTTCCAAAGCATGAACACCTCAACACCTCTCGTTTCTTATTTCGTTTAAATAAACCTGAGAGCTCTTAGGAATAAAAAATATATATTGATACTAATGGTAGTTTCGAATGTTGTGTACCACCAGGTCAGCTCTGATCGAGGAGACCCAGAATGAAAAGGTACCTTAGGTGTGACTGTTCTTGTTTTTCTTCTTTTGCTTTTCCGTTTTTGATTACAATTTTTTAGTTTTGATTACATTGTCCACTGCTTTTTTTTTTTTTTTTGAGACGGTTGGGTCTAATTTGAGAGATTTAGCTGCTATTTCTAGCATTATGAGCAGCCGCATAAAGCACTGCCTGGGAAACTTTTTTTTTTTTATACCAGGACTGAATTATTTATTAAATTTAGTGAGGGATGCATCTGTACTGAGAGAAATAATGAATTTTTAATTTTACAAATTCATAACTATGTAAATTAACTCGCTATTTTCTTTTTTTTTTTCCTATGCA
>NC_069004.1:25881396-25883943 GCF_001194135.2 Octopus bimaculoides
CCTGGCATAGAGATCTTTGTGGCTGTTGTGATTTTTAAATCTATAAAGAGCGGAAAATCTGCTACCCGGTTTCCTCAACTTAGGGTTATGTTACTCGTCATCGAGAAAAGGTTTTGCCCTGTCTAGTAAGTACTGATGTGCTGGGCAAATGGCAATTACGTAACAAGGGTTGTCAGTGCCCGAGTGTAATGACAATTTTGGCGCACCGTGCATTAATTAAAACTTGATAGCTCAGAGGAAACGTTGCACCCAAGGGTCACTGCTTCTCTTACTACACCTCTGAACGAGCGGTCAATGTTTTGGGTCGACATGAAGTTGTGCGGAAGGGTGCTTAAACGTCATGAATATCCCTAAGATCAAACTTCGATCTTCGTTTGTATTAACGAAGGGGATAATTTGAGGGACGTTGTTAGTTAGATACTAGTACCAGTTAACGAATGGAGAATCGATTGCCGTGTGGGTTTTATGTTACAAAATGAATTTGGCCATTAATGATTCTAAACAATAATAATCATGAATAATACATCCAACTATTTAGAAATAAATGACTAAGCTAAATTCATTGATTCATCTCGAAAGGGGAGACCTTAATTGTTCAGAATCCCGTGTGAAAAATAATCAATTCTTCATAAAATGCGAATGATATATTTCCAATGGCTTGCATCTTTGATGTTTTATAGGAATATACCGGCTGTTTGGTGTGCACCTTCCTCCGTGTACCACTCAGTTTGACTCCCTAGTTGAGTCCAGGTCTTCTGTGAGAGCCTCATTCCACGAGTCTACATTCGTTTTAGTTACTTGCTACCTTCACCAATTGTTTAGTTGTGCTCTCACAAATCGAACACGTGTATGTATGTTGTGCGTGCATATATATATATATAAATATTTCTAAGATATGGCATAAGAGCCAATTCGGGATAGAAAAAGAATAAGTCCCTCTTAAGTTTCCTCATTTAGCGCTCATGTTATATATAGAGAGAAAAAAGTTGTTTGAGCGCCAACTAGTTCTTGTCTTTTAACTTGAATCGTGTCTTGCCAACACATCACTGCTAACCTTTTTGAATTATAGTGGTTGTACTTCATAAAATTTTTGTTCGAAGTAGTACATGTGTCTGTATTTATAGCAATACTGCAAGTGTCACTCCAAAACAATGCTGATGGATAATTAGATTAGCATTCATTCTTTTATCGAATTGTCTACTCAGTTGCGAATTAATCCTCACCTGTGGAGATGTATACACTGTTAATTAACACTAATGGAAATGGGTTTATAAAGTAAATGAATGAATGCTTTGTGTTGCATAAATTTTTACATCTTTAATCGGAAATGAAATCAATCGACATGTGTGGATTGTAAAACGTTTTGTCCCAAGACAAGGCTGACTTATTCTTAAAAAATTGTGATTTGCGTCTGGAAATGACTTAAATATCATCTATTTCTCATTGTTCTTCGTTCATTAAAACTGAGATGATACCACACTCGGTGCAAGACGATTCTCACTGGAGCACCGAATCGGAGACCTGGTGTTCTTTTCTTAATAATTGCGAAATTTCACCACGGGAATATCTACTGATTTGCGGATGATTTGAAGGCATAACTACACAATTGTGTCCCACCCCCACCGACTTTGTTTCCTCCTAGCTGTCTGAGAATTAATATTTTTTTTCCAAGAAGTTTTCTACAAATACTTTTCAGATGGTGTAGATTACAATTATATCAGAATTTGTTGGGAATTTTTTTTTTAACAGAGGGCGGGGTGGATGAGGAGTTTCAGATAATTCACACACCTTGGCTTTGTTTCCTTGTGTGTTTTGATGATGCAAAGGACAATTATATTGAAAAAAGAATTAAGAACTTTTTCACTCTTTGTCTTCTGTAATTTGTTGAACGAATATATTTTTTTTAATGTGACAGTGTTGGTAGTGGGCACTCATCTGTAGTTATGCCTCAGTTTCTACCCCTTTGCATCTGATCTCATCCTTATATCTTATCTTTTAAGTTAGTCTTTTATTTATTTTTCTTTTTGTCTTTCTTATCTAATCAGTGATATTAATTATCAATAAGTAAATATAATTCCGTTCACTACAACAGTGTAGTATCGGCGGCTCTCGAATCCGACCGGCTGGTATTTCTAGGAATGATTTATACCACATCCAGCCGAATGTCATTTAGATTGACTTTCATAAACAATAGGGTATCTTAAACTGATCGATAGATCAATCGAGTCCCTTGTTTTATTGTTTTGACTTGAAGTGTTCCAACTATGACCATCTCGTTTTATTTTCAGATTACGCATCTAAAACTATTATTCAAATTGTGTCCTTTTTAAAAACAATGTTGGCAAGTGGTTTGCGATAAATTTGGCTGCTATTTCTAGCAGTTCGTGTGACCACGTAGAAGCTTCTCTGTTGCTGCGACTGTTACTGTCGCTCTAGTTTTGGTGGTGGTGGTGGTGCTTAAGATGCAGTAAGTTAGAGATGTTGGTGGTAGTGGTGATGATGGATACGGCATCATAATATTTAGTCCCAGACCCCCCCCCCCCCCCC
>NC_069004.1:25883957-25886414 GCF_001194135.2 Octopus bimaculoides
CCTCCCCCGATTGGGCAGACCTAAGACTGGTTAGTAAATGTGATGCTGATAACAATTAATGATGCTGAATCGGAGAGGTTATGATGATAATTATTGTTCTTGTTTAGTCCCCAGCAGACTTGTGATCAAAGGCGTTTCACCCATGATTTGTTGTTGTGTTTTAGGGGACATCTGAATGCTATTTTTAGCAGTTCGAGTGACCTTGTAGAGATTCACTCGATGATGTTGGTAATAGTTATAGGGCAAAACTATAGTTTGATGCTCCACCCCGATCTCTGACATTGTTTCCTCGTAAAAATACATATTTTATAATGGAATTTTTCAAAGATACATTTTCAGGGATGTAAATTATGATTCTGTTGACAAAATTTAGAAAGAATTTGAATTTTTTATTTTGTGAATGAGTTTCCGATTATTCTACCACCTGCCGAATTTGGTTTCCTTTTTCATAAATCTCTTCAAAATGCGTATTGTTTAAATGATATTTTGACACACACATATTGGAGTGTGGAATTGCCGGAGTTACGGAAATTGATAACAAAAGGCGGGGGACGAGTGTGGGTTTGAGAACGATCCGAAATTCCGTCAAAAATCTTGTTTTCTAAAAACATTTTAACAATATAATTGTAACCTGCACTCTCGAAAACCATAACTCTGCTAAATTTCATTAAAAAAATATTCATTTTTCAGAAGATTGTGAAGAAATAAAGTCGGGGGGGGGGTAGTGTCGGAGCACCAAATTATCCTTATGGGGTCACTGTGACATTGCGGTTTGATAATGAATGATTGCATCGATGTTGTCATTTAACCCCAGATCAGCTCTGCTCGAGAGATAATCCAGTCGTGGCCACCCCAACTTTCAGATAGATATCTAAGGGTTACATTAATATGATCTCTTTTCTAAGACAGTTGATATATAATTTGAAGGACATTTGGCTGTATTTTCTAGCAGGTCTAGCGACCACGCAGAGGCTCCGAGTTACTCTGATGAAGCAGATCTATGGTCAAAGACGTTCCAATCATGACCAAACAGTCTATATTTTCTGTTATGTTTTCTATAACAAATGCGTCTCCGTTTTTAAAACGGCGGTGCGTGATCTAAAGGCGATTTGGTCGCTATATCTAGCAAGTGAAGCAACCACATGCTCCCAGTTACTGTTATTGTTTGACCCAGGTCATTGTTGATGAAACAGACAGAACTATAGCAGGCATTCTAGCCATGACCATCCCATCTTTTCAAATGTTTATGACTGCATATATTTCCTTTCTTAAAAAACAGATGGTAGGGCTAATTTTATAGATTTCACTGCTATTTCTAGCATATGTAACGACTACGTAGCGGCTTCCCTATTCTGAAGAAATGGATGGAGTTATACACTAGGTTGGTGTTAGCGATGGTGGCGGTTGAAGAGGCTGGCAGATAACGATAAAACGGTTAGATTAATTCGGATTAGACACACACATACGTATGAAGCAAAGAATTTTTGAATCACCCTGTAATTGTATAAATCATGTGTATGTATGTGTGTTTATGTGTGAAAATATCTGTGTAGCTGTGCGTTTGTGTGTGTGTCTGTGTGTGTAATACGAGAAACAGGAGGTTACATAAAAATATGAAGTTTGACCTTTATTAACAAGTGATGCGTTAGCATTTACATTTATATAGTCTTGTGTTTGTATACGTGTGTCTGTGTGTTTCGGAATGTCAGTTAATAACCTTACTGTTCATGTGTCCATGTTGTGTGTGTATATATGTTGAGAGGAAAGCTGAGATTTGAGGATGTTAATGTTCTTGCAATATGGTTAACGTTTAGCTAATCAACTTGTATAAATACGTTTGTGTGTGTGTGTGTACATAATACCTGTATGTGCAAGCCTATTCATTTATATGTATATCAATACCTACACACTCACATTATATATACAGAGGCATGCATACGTATACAAAGATAGTGTGTGCATGCATGCGTACATACACGCGCACATGTACGTGTATCTGTGTGTTTGCAAGGAGATATACTTAGATGCAATGTGGATGGAATTTCGTGGTAGCACGAACAACATATCTTTTACTGGTTTGCGTCACTGGGCTGCGGCCATGCTGGGGCATCGCCTTAGAAGGTTACAGTAGATCCTATCGATTCGCATATTTTAATAATAATTATAATAATTCCTAACGTGAGCGCCAGTCCACGATTTTGAGGAATAACGGCGGTGTTGTTGGTGGTGGTGGTAGGTATAGACCATTCCAGCTGCTCGAATGTAAGAGTACAGCAATAAATAAGGCTTATTCTAAGAATACATAAGTATCTCGTACTCACTTCTCCCTGCTGTATTCACCCTTCATTCTTCTTAGCCAATCTATGTAAATGTCTATAGTTATGTAACATGTAACGTGTAAGTGCTAGCTTCACTACAGCTGTTTCAGACGTGTTTTTTTTCTTTTATTGATGAATA
>NC_069004.1:25886710-25891522 GCF_001194135.2 Octopus bimaculoides
TATTGGGTTACCCTGGGTCTCTCGCCATAAACGATATCTTTATGGCGTTATCACCAGACCGTAAGACCTGTTGGTTATAGGCCAACAGGTCTGAAGATAAGCCATAAAGGTATCCTTTATGGAATGGCGAGAAACCCAGGGTAACCCTGAGAGCCGGCCTTCACCAGTAATATATATTATAAAAAAAAAAAAGAGAGAAAAAAGACAAGAAAAAAAACAACGCAAGGACGTGGTACATGCAAAGTATTAATACATACATATGCATACTCACTTTCATCCTTTTGGGGTTAATAAAATAAGTACCAGTTGAGTACTGGGGTAAATGTAATCGACCTACCCTCTCCCCTGAAATTTCTGTCCTTGTACATGCAGTAGAAAGGATACACACACACACACACAAATATATTTTAAGTTTTCTATATCTTTTTAATGCTTAAGGGAATGTTGTATCAGACTCCGTGTGTGTGTATATCATATCTAGTCTACATGATGTACAAGCTAAGCCAGTATTTTTCCATATCGTCTTTAACTAATTAATCTCATTGGTAGTGTTTGTGTATGTGTTGTACCTGGGGCACCGCTTTCGAGGGTTTAGCTGGATAAACCGACAGCAATACTTATTTTATAAGGCTGGTACTTATTCTATCAATCTGTTTTAACAAAACGCTATATTATGGGGTGAGTGGCATAAAGAAAGCCACAACGGCTGTCCAGTGATGGTGGTGGTGGTGGTGGACAAACACGGGTGACACCCAGCCACGTATACAACGGGCTTCCACTCACTTTCCGTCGACCAAATTCACTCAGAAGGCATTGGGAACTATGTTGGAAGATACTTGTCAAAGGTGCTGCCCTGTGGGACTGAACCAGAAACCACGTGGTTGCAAGACGAACTTCTTAATCACACAACCAGGCTTCTAGGTCAAGCTAAACTAAAAACTCGAAACATGGCATTGAATTTTTTTTTTTTTTCGTTTCTGATTTTAATTTTTCGATGAGGCATTCTTTTAATTTGTATTATCTTTTAATTAATTAATAATATGACAGCGGTAAATTGTAGAATTCGTAAAACGGTCGACCAAAATGTCTACAGTGTTTAGGTTACGAACGGAGTTCGAATACAGCCGGGAGATGATAAACAAATACTAATTAAATCGGTGATTCTACTTTCCCCCCCTCCCAAAATATATGATGTTGTACTGATGTTAGGAAGCGTTGTAATTATATTTCCATGGAAATCGAATGATTTGACTTCAGGTGATTTGTGCATTGATCTCTCAAAGAATTACGTATTTGATAGAATATAAGACGCGCTTTTTTTGTCATTTTTTTTCTTTCAAAAAAGGTTTCAAAATATCTCTCTGGGTCCTATATACGAACTTGAGCCTATAATATTGCATGCTTTAATACACTCAAAAACTTTTTTTCTCTCTAATATTTGTGATGCCGGTTTTTACGGCTGGATGCCCTTCCTAACACCAACCAAGTTACAGAGGACCGAGTGCTTTTTTTATGTGGCACCATGAGGTCTGTTTTGGTATAGTTTTTACAACTGGATGTCTGTCCAAATGCTAACCACTTTACAATGTTGATGCTTTTTATGTGATGAACAACCCTTCATTTCTCCCTAACCATCTCTTACCATACATCAGCCACACACAGCCCAGATACCAAATGACAAACCTGCATTGATTCCATGAACAGGTGCCTTGAGTGCATCTTCAACTGGGTGGAGGCGCAGGCATGCCAACCTTGTCTCTTTTAACAGCCAAAAAAAACTCAAGTACTATTCATATCAAGGAAACCTCACTGCATCATACACCTAGATATGAGTGTCACAAACTAGAGTTTTTATGGTTGCTCCAAATACTGGTTTCTATTATCACTGAGGATCTCTCCCAGTAAACGCATATCCTCAACATAGCTTGGACTGCATCCCAAAGATTGACCATTGGCCCTTTTCAGCCCCCAATGGTTTTTGATGAGCCTCAAGTGAGGCCCACAATGAAGTATTGCTCCTACATCTGAGTACTGCTATCCAAAGAAGGGCTACTATAGGGAATTGCATTAAATCATAAATAGACACACTCTAACCTCTGGCCCACAGTTGTGCCTGCACCTCTCTTTATCTTTTCTATAGCAATGACTACTGCTCTTTAGAGATAGCTGGTTCCATACTTGCACCATTCAGATACTTTTGATCCACTCCATATTGTCATCTGTTGCATCCAACTTCATCCCTCTTCTTCACACTAACCGCCTTACCTTTACCTGTTCCTTGCACCCCAAAACATTGAACCTCCGGTATCTTTTCCCTCCTTGTGTCTTTCCTGCATTTAGAAAGACATCCAGCTGTAAAAAACCATGCCAAAACAGATCTCTCCAGTGCTCATGCTGCATAAAAACCACTCGGTCCACTCTTGATGTTAGGAAGGGCATCTGGTTGTAAAAACCATGAAAAAAACAGTAAAACCTGGTGCAGTCTTCTGCCTTGCCAGCTCCTATCAAATCGTCCAACCCATTTTAAATGAAACTTGTATCTCTTCTATAGTAAGAACTTTGCACTTGTCCCTATATCGTGCTCTAAACCCAGTGTTTCGCAACTATAGTCCCCTTTGATTCCGGTTTTATTCCGGTGGACTCCCATAGCCATTCGATGTTTCAAAAAATTCATATTCCGTTTTTTATAATTAAATATTATTAAGAATTGTATAAAAACAAGCGAAAACTGTTAAAATATTTTATGTATTGTAAGAAGTATGACCAGTTCAGCCAAACAGGAAAAATCCCCAATTTATTGCAGATAAATTTTAACAAGGGCCATGTAGACCCCGGTTGAGAACCACTGCAGCCCCTCAACACCTGACAGGTGCTGGTGGTGGAGACCTGTTATATTTAGATTTACATTTCCTAAACAGCAGTTTTAACTTATTGAGAACACACGAATCATCTCCTGTTTCTCCCTATTCCGTGTTTCTATATCATATTAATTCTTCACATGTTTGTATGAAGGTTACTGTCTTTTTTCAAAGATTTCCATACGATACACATAAGTGACAACACTTTATTTTTAAATAAGTTTTCAGTGACACATTTATTACTTCAGTTTTTTGTTTTGTTTTTTTGGCAATTAAATAAATAGCATATAGCTTGTCAACACCAGCCAGGTATCTAACTGTAACGTAGAGCTGTCCTGTCAGATTTTAAATATACTTCACAGTTAAAATATTGCTAAAAATGTACCGTATTTGACATAATTTCACATCTTACTTACACATGATCGCGACGCATTGTTTGCAGACTTCTGGCCTGTCTATGTGGCTCTAATTGTTTGCGTCTCTCACAAGTTCTCTCTTATCTATTTATTTATCTATCTATTTATTTATCTATCTATTTATTTATCTATCGATCTGTCTGTCTGTCTATCTATCTATCTATCTATCTCTCTCCCTCTACCTTTCTATCGATCTACATGTCTACCTCTATCTCTCTATCCCGTAAATTGTTTTTCAGTACTTTATTTTGCTAACATCGATAGAATAAAGGACAAAGCTGAGCGACCTCGGCGAGCTTTGAACTCAAAATATAAAGGACCATATCGAAGATACTGCTAGGCATTTTGTCGGACGGTCTAACGATTCTACCACCCAATTTTCTTTTCCTGTTGTCTCTTTCTTTCTCCCTCACCTTTCATAGTTTTTATGTTCTCTCCTCCATTTCTCTCAGTATTTCTAACTTTCCCTCTCATACTCTTGTAACTCTCTCTCCCTCTCTCTCGTGACTTGGCACCACGTGTAAACCTCATTTGACGGGACTGTAAACTGCCGTTCGTTGTCATTGCAGTGCAAGCTGTCATTACCATTCGCACACATACCCAATATCACTAGCTTCATTGACTAAGGATAAAAAGAGGGGGGAAAACAGATATTAACTACAACTTACCATGTGGTTGGTAAGCAAGCTACTTACCACACAGCCACTCCTATACATATAAAATCAAAACAAGAACCAGGATATCAAGAAGTGATGCAGTACGACCGTTTCAAGGCACTTGGAACGGTCGTACTACCTTACCTCTGGATATCCTGTTGCTTATTTTGATTTTATCCACCTTACTTTGAGCTGTACGGATAATAAATACCGCACTGAATTGGTGCTTCAACTTAGGTACCTAATTCAACTGAATCTCAATTATTTATATATATATATATATGTGTGTGTATATATATATATATATATCTACATACAGGCATATCTTGGCTTACGTTGTTCTCAGTTATATGTCGGTTTTCAAAAATAAAAATCAGTAAAAATCAAGTCAAGTCATTTTTCTCGACTTTACGTCTGTCTACCGCAAATATTAAAATCGTAAAATCACTAGAAAACCCTTAAAAGCCCATAAAATTATGTGACTGTACAATAAATAAGAATAAAATCATATTGAAATATGTACAGTAATTAAGATACAAACCATAAAATAGTGTGGCTTAGTGAACGAAATCATGAAACCACCAAATTGTATGTACATATTGGTAAATTTAAAATAATTTAGTTTCTCTTTACTATTGCGAAACAATAATAATTACTGAATTTGTTTTTTAAGTTTGAAAAAGGCTTTTATTTTACCATGTCTTATTGCAGAACACATTCATAAAGTGTCCGTGATGTATGATAAACACCGCCAAAATGTATTCGTAAATTTAGATTACTTTTTGTTTTTTACTGTACTCTTTTACTTTTTTACTTGTTTCAGTCATTTGACTGCGGCCATGCTGGAGCACCACCTTTAGTCGAGCATATCGACCCCAGGGC
>NC_069004.1:25891830-25894574 GCF_001194135.2 Octopus bimaculoides
ATCCTTTCGGGGTCAATTAAATAAGTACCAGTTACGCACTGGGGTCGGTATAATCGACTTAATCCGTTTGTCTGTCCTTGTTTGTCCCCTCTGTGTGTAGCCCCTTGTGGGTAGTAAAGAAATAACACACACACACACACACACACACACACACACACACACACACACACACACATATATACGATGGGCTTCTTTCAGTTTCTGTCTTCCAAATCCACTCACAAGGATTTGGTCTGCTCAAGGCTATAGTAGAAGACACTTGTCCAAGGTGCCACACAGTGGGACTGAACCCAGAACTATGTGGTTGGTAAGCAAGCTACTTACTACACACCCACTCCTGCGCCTATGTACTGTAGTAAAAATTAAAAATTATTTGTTTCTAAGCTTATAATAGGTTTTATTAACCATGTATTATTGAAAATGCATTCATAAATAAAGTACAGAACTAGGAATGGTTATTATTGGTTTAACCTGGAGACAAGTAAATTCAACCTAGCCTAGCCTAGAGACAAGTTAATTTGACTTAAGTCATGTCTCCTGGAACCAATTAAGGATGTAGAATGAGGTATGCCTCTGTGTGTGTGTGTGTGTGTGTATATAATAATAAATCTCTGAGCGGAGCGAGGTATAAACAGTAGCTGCATGACCACGATGTCGTGCAGCTACTGTTAATACCTCATTCAGAGATTTATTATTGCTCGTTTCCACTTTTTTGAGATCAGTGACGAAAAGTCACTAGAAAAAGGATATATATATTTGCATTGGGAACCACATCCCATCACCAACTGGTGATTGTCACATGCTGATGACGGGTCAATACCCAGAAACTCAGGTCCGTGTGTACCACGTCAGGTTGGAGATGGGAAGAATGACTTCCCTTTGCAAATACTGGTAGGGCACAGATAGTGTGTCAGTAGCCAGTTGGAGATGTCTTCCTGGGGCTACAAGCTACAGTAGCATCGACCCTTAGGGATCAGCCACATTTAGGTGGCAAATATACTTCACGATATATATGTACATATATATATATATATATCTCAGAATGTTCCTACATTAGCTGTATACGTGTGTGTTTGTGTTTGTTAGATTTTATCAATGTTATCAGTTCATAACAATTAATTATAAGCTCAGACTGACTAAATGGACAGAAGGAAAACAAAAGACCACAGTGCTATATGCCTCTGTGTGTGTGTGTATTTCCATTATATTATATCCACTCATTTACTTTCTCTCTCCTTCACCATATCTCTCTCTTTGCCCACTCCAGTACCTCTGTTGCTCTCTTTTCTTCACTGCTTCCCTTTCTTTTATCCTCATACATACACTGTCTATATATATATATATATATATATATTACATACATTAACCCTTTCGTTACTAACCCGGCTGAAACCAGCTCTGGCTCTGAGTGCAAATGTCTTGTTTTCATAAGTTTTGAATTAAAATCTTCCACCAAACCTTAGTCACAATTTATGTTCCTAACACTAGCTAAATGATAACTAAGTTATTTTACTAAATTCTTTGTTATATTTAAAGTAATTAAATGAAACAGAACATCTCAGAATAAATGCAGTAACGAAAGGGTTAATACACATGCACACTCACATCATTTCAAGGTGTTTGTGGAAGACATTTATCCATAAAATTGCAAATCAAGACTCTTAACCAAAATTTCCTTTGATCCGTGGTAGGTTTTTTTTCCCTACAAAAAGTACACATTTTCTTCTCTATATATGAAAATTCAAAAGCTGATTGAAAAGCGACATTAACAAATTGTATATGCTCTTCCAGCCACTTAAATGTGTACATGGTCTATGAACATTCACAGTTGACTCGACACAAGACATTGTATTCTAATTGTTTGTTTCTATTTGTCCAAATAATGTGACACGATTCTATTGTGTGATGCTTTTCTACTTTCACATTGTCATGTAGCTTATGCCTATTCGTCCAATCATGTGACATTTTATTGACTCTACCAGGTGGCAGCTTCTTATACATTGATTGATTTTATGAATTCATTCTTTTTTCCACCATGTGGCTCCTGTTTTTAGTACAGTCTTATTAATTCACACTGTGGACAGCTGGATTTAGTTTACCATTTTAGATTTCATTTTGGAATTATTGCAATATTTTTCGTTTGTTCATAAAATCAATATCTGAGTACAATATCATTATTCATTCCTAGTTTACTTGTTTGTTGTTCAAATTTCTGCTCATTAGCTAAATATGATTTTCCTTAGAAAAACTGTTCACAACACAATTTTTTATTTCGCCATATCATTCATAAACACTCTCCTAGCACTTACACACTCATGTACTCCACTTGTGGTTTGTTGTTCAGATTTTAAATTCTTAAGTGAATGGATTCCAAGTCACTTGCATACACATGTAGTCTGCTTGTGGTTCATTGAGTTCGTTATGCGAGTTTAATTTTCTTCAGAAAAACCCATTCATTATTCAGTTTATGAATTGAGAGAATCATTCATGGATTGAGTACCCCAATTGTGTGTGTTTCTCAATGCCACCCACTTTAGAGTGGTGGGCATTAGGAAGGGCATCCAGCTTTAGAATCCATGGTAAAGCTGACACTGGAGATCAGTGTGGACTTGCAGCTCGCCAGATCCTGTCAAGTCATCCAATCAGTGCTGGCATGGAAAACAGGCTCTAAATGATGATGCGCGCGCGCACACACGCACCCGCACGCACACACACACACACACACACACACACACACACACACA
>NC_069004.1:25894654-25895325 GCF_001194135.2 Octopus bimaculoides
AGTTCAATACTGCTTGCCTATCTAATGCAGGTGTTAGATAATCCTTAATTAAGCTTATCTCTTGTGCTATTGGAAATTGAATTGAAGTGGGACAGAAGCCAACATGCTAGAAATCCAACATCTAGCAGCCTGATTAAACTACTTTTACATCACAGACACTTCATATATTATTAATGAACCATTTGTTTTTATGAACTGTCTATCACTCACTTTCTCCTACTTTAACCTCTCCCCTATTACTCTCTCTCTCTCGCTCCTGCTTTGGTCTCTCTTATATTTCTCTCTCTCTTCTATTTCTCTCTATCTTCTCTTATTCTTTTGCTTCGTCTTTGTTTTCATACTCCTATCTGTTGGTGTCATAACAACCCTCTGGTGTTGATGGTGAATAAATGGAAACTAGACACAATGTAGGTTAGAGTGAACTCTTTAGGATTGCTGTGGATATGGCAACGTCTCTAGTGTTGGTACCATGATAAAGGACTTATTCTCTGTAAGCCTAGTACTTATTCTATTGGTCTCTTTTACCAAACCGTTAAGTTACAGGGACGTAAACACATCAACATTGGTTGTCAAGCAATGGTAGTGGACACACACACACACACACACACACACACACACAGACAGACAGACAGACAGACACACACACACACACATGATGGGCTTCTTTCATT
>NC_069004.1:25895335-25899208 GCF_001194135.2 Octopus bimaculoides
CACACACACACACACACACAGACAGACAGACAGACAGACACACACACACACACATGATGGGCTTCTTTCATTTTCTGTCTACCAAATCCACTCACAAAGCTTTGGTGGTTGGCCCAAGGCTATAGCAGAAGACACTTGCCTAAGGTGCAATGCAGTGGGACTGAACCTGGAACCATGTGGTTGGTAAGCAAGCGTCTTGCCACACAACCACTCCTGCACCTAATTTCAAACAATTATAAAGAATATGGAGACTGGTACATCATCAGATTTTTCTTTTATATTACAGTTTCTTTTACAGTGTAATTATTTGGTTACAATGACGAACATGTGTTTCTGCTGCACAAAGCATATGCAGTTGCACATGCAACCCGGTATTGTCTTCTGTGCACCTTCTTTCAGGGTTCTTTGAACAAGTGTGGTTCAGAATGGACTGAGTTAATTTCTTCATTTGTGGCTAGTTTAATACACTAAGGGAAGTGATCGGGGATATGTTGGTATATTCTATAGAAACATGTCTGTTTATCCATAAATATTATCTTGCTTGGAAACAGATGAGGGCTAGTGACAATGGTTATCCAGTTGTAGAAAACCTCCCTTGATAAACTCTGTTGAACCTATGCAAGATTGGCATATTGGGTTAATGACATCACATGATAGTTGTAAACGAGTATCATGATTATACAAGCCACATCATTCATTTGCAAATCTTTCACATAAATGTGTCTGGTCAGGCTTTGTTTGGAAACCATTGAGAACCGGCAGCAGCTGAAAGGGCATCCTGCCTTAGAAAATCTGCCTCAATGAATTGTCTGATTGATGTGGATGTTAAAACGAAGATGATGATGTACTAAACTAAGTAGGATATGGGATGGAGGTATGTAAAATGTTAAATCATTTAGAGGATGCCCTCATATCTGACCCAATCTTGTTCTTTAGTTGTGAGACTTGGACATGGACACAGTCCAGAGACCTTAGGAGCCACCTGAACTTTTTTGGTACCAGGACATTTCACAGGATTATGGATTACCATTGACTGGATTTTATATCCAGTCAACAACTCACAAACTTTGTGTCCTGCTTCTTCTCTGATTCATCAGCTCAGACTGTTTGGTCATGTTGCCTGATTGTTCCTAGTTGGATCCTGTGTATTGTGTTCTCTTCTCTGAGAATCCAGCTAGGGTGATGGCTCATGGTGGGTGGCCACATCTCATATGGTCACAGCATATGAGAAAGCATCTTGCAGAGGCAGGAATTGATTGGGATGCTGCTCACAGGGTTGACTTGAACAGATGCAGACAATTGATGGATGCAGTACGGAGGACGAAAAGCTTCGCATATTTTTTCACCTGTCGCTATGTTCTGAGTTCAAATTCCTTCCATCTTTTCAGTGTCGATAAAATAAGTACCAGTTGAACACTGGGGGTTGATGTGATCGATTCATCCCCTCCTGCCAAAAACTGCTGCCCTTCTGGCAAAATTTGAAACCATTAGTATCACCAATGTGGCTCACTGGCAGAAATGTTTAGGGGTAAAATTCTGCCAAGGTTGACTTTGCCTTTCATCCCTTTCACATCATTAAAACAAGTACCAGTTGAACACTGGGGTCGATGTAATCGACTAACCCCCTCCTCTCAAATTTCAGGGCCTTGTGCCTATAGTAGAAAGGATTATTATTATTATTATCATCATCATCATCATCATCAAGGTGGTGAGCTGTCAGAATCATTACCATGTGGGCGAAATACTTAGCAATATTTTGTCTTATCTTTACGTTCTGAGTTCAAATTCCACCAAGGTCAACTTTGCATTTTATCCTGTCAGGGTCAATAAAATAAGTACCAGTTGAGTACTGGGGTCGATGTAATCAACTTATCTCTTCTCCTGAAATTGCTGGCCTTGTGCCAAAACTTGAAACCATTATTAGTGTGGTTAATTATGGTTCATCTAATTATGGTTCAACTAATCAACAACTTTACTGTGATTACATCAGTAATGCCCTTGAGCAAGTATCTCTTTTACCCTCTGCTGTAATTCTTGAACTGTTTCTCTGCCTCTAATTTTACCATTATCACAATCACCACGACTACCACAGCCACCACCACCACCATCACCACCAACATGATGATAATAAAAAAAAGCTAAACTGCAAACAAGTAAACAAAAATGAAAACAACTGTATAAAGAATTCGTATTGTTGTTAGTTTTGGCTAATGAGAAATTGTGATAAAGCTTCAGTTCCCAGCTGGAGCAATGTCCTAGGTCATTATTGTCCTTGGGAAGGATCTTTACAAATGAACTTCACAACAAATCCTGTTTCTTTGATGTTTCGACATTTTGTCTTTCATATTTATATAAGAAATCATTAATCTAATTAGTGGTCAAATTGGACCAGTATTAATGACCGCTGCTGCTAATTTAGGGTATGTATATGTGATCTGCAGCATATGTGCTTATGTAGTGCGTGTGTGTGTGTGTAGGTTTGTTGTATGTTATTGTCTGAGTCTTTGATGGATAGCATAATTAGTGTGTGTGAATGTGTGCCTATTTATGAGTGTGTGTGTGTGTCTGCATGTTTGTGTATGCTATTGTCTATGTGTGTGTGTGTGTACATTTGATGTATACTCTGTGTGTGTGTGCATGCATGGTGTATGTGCGTATTTAAGTCTTATTGTATGTGTGCGTGTGTATTTAGGTGTTGTTGCAGTGTGTGTGTGTGTGTGTGTGTGTACATGGTGTATGCTATAGTTAGGTGTATGTGTATATTTAGATGCACTGGTTTGTGTGTGTGTATTGCATGGAGCATGCTATATAGTTAGTGTGTGTATGTGTAACTGATGGTTGTTGTAGTGTGTGTATGTGTGTGTATGCATATTCACGTGTTGTTGCTTTCATGTGTGTGTATTTGAGTCTTGTTGCATGTGTATGTGTGCGTGTGTATTTAGGTGTTGTTGCAATGTGTGTGTGTGTGTACGTGTGTGAACATGGTGTATGCTATAGTTAGGTGTATGTGTATATTTAGATGCTCTGGCATGTGTGTGTGTGTAGCTGATGGGGTATTTGGAGTCTCTGCTAAGTCTTTGCTGATATCTTTAGCTAAGAAGTTTACCATTCCTGCAGAAGCTGCCAAACACTCTACCTGTACCCATATAATGGTACAGTTATGTAACTTGGCATCACTTCTACTGACATAGCAGATTTCAGGCTGCTTGGTACTACTGCACAATCAATGATACTTGTGGGAGTCTTTGAGATATTAACCAGAATTATTCCTACCTCTACCCCCTCTCACTACCTTCTTTGGGTTACTTCCTCTCCTTCACTCTTACTTTCTCGTTTTCATTTAGTTTTTGTGTTTAGATGCGTGTCGACATGAATGTATAAATTTATATGTCTGTGCATGTGTATACACACACGCACGTGCGCGTGCGCAGACATCACCCTTTTACCTGTCCTAACCTTGTGAAAGACGAAACACATTCTTCAAATATCACTTTTCACCAAAAACAAAAACAAAATCACAATGACCCTTCCTTCAGAATATCTCTTATAACTTAGCATTTACTCTCACTCTCTATCTCTCTGTCTCTTGCTCCCTCTCTCCCTTGCTCACTCTCTCTCTCTTGCTCTCTCTCTTGTTCTCTCTCTTGCTCTCTCTCTTGTTCTCTCTCTCTCTTGCTCTCTCTCTCTCACTCGCTCTCTCTCTCTCTCTCACTCGCTTTCTCTCTCTCTCTCGCTCTCTCGCTCTATCTCTCTCTTGCTCTCTCGCTCTATCTCTTTTGCTCTCCCTTCTCTCTCTCTCTCTCTCTCTCATTTTAATGTCAACTTTACCTTTCTTGCATGGGTCAGACAGAATTTATTGAGGTAGGTTTTCCT
>NC_069004.1:25899317-25900599 GCF_001194135.2 Octopus bimaculoides
TTTACAGGGGCATAAACACACCAACACTGGTTGTCAGGTGGTGAGGTGGGGGTGGATACACACACACACACACACACACACACACACATAAATGATGGGCTTCTTTCAGTTTCTGTCTACCAAATCCACTCACAAGGCTTTGGTTGGCCAAGGCTATAGTAGAAGACACTTGCCCAAGGTGCCATGCAGTGGGACTGAACCCAGAACTATGTAGTTGGGAAGCAAGCTTCTTACCACACAGCCACACCTGCGTCTATGTTGCATTATGTCAAGACAGACACTCAAATGCTCTCTTTCTCACACACTTTTCTCTTTTAATTCTTTGTCATTGGGCTGTGACCATGCTGGGGCATCACATTGAAGGATTTTGTTGAACAAATCAATCCCAGTATACTATCTTTTTTTTTAAAGCCTGGTACTTATTCTATCAGGCTCTTTTGCTGAACTGCTAAGTAACAGGGTTGTAAACAAACCAACATCTGCTGTCAAGTGGTGGTGGTAGGGGGACAAACTAATACACACACACACACACACACACCCATGCCAAGCTTCTTTCAGTTTCCATCTTCCAAATCCACTTACAAGGCTTTGGATGACTTGGAGCTATATTAGAAGACACTTACCCAAAGTGACATGCAGTGGGACTGAACCCAGAACCATATGGATGGGAAACAAACTTCTCAACCACACAGCTATGCTTACACCTTGTTCTACAGGGTGTCCACAAAGTCTGGGTACATGGGGATTAACACATACTTTATGAAATTATTATTTCTTATATTTAATTGTTTATGTTATGATTTTATTTACTCCATGTACCCAGACCTTGTGGACACCCTGTATAACTAATATTTATGTCAGACCTATTATCTGGGAATACATTATCCAATGTAACCTTTCATCTTTAACATGGTAAGGTATTGAGTTGAAGGGGATTTTGCTGCTATTTCTTGCAAATAGAGCAACCACATAGAAATTTTTCCATTTGCTCTTTATCATTTCCGTCAAGTGCAACACTTTGAAATAAAGGTACCACACACACATTCAGTAACTCATTCTCATCATGACGTTTTCTGTTTTTTGTCTCTCTTCCACTTCATATAGTTCTTTCACCCTTTCTCTCTCGCTTTCTCATTCTCTCACTCATTTACTCTCTCTCTCTCTCTATGGTTCTCTCATTCACTTCATAGTTAGGAGACTAAAAAAAAAAAAGAAAATAGAGAAGTTTGGCTCACTAGGCCACAAGTATGTATGTGTGTGTTCATGTATACACCTCTATATG
>NC_069004.1:25901858-25905611 GCF_001194135.2 Octopus bimaculoides
CACATCTCATGACCACCTGATACCTTCCTTGTGTCGTTGTCACTCTGACATGTATTGGTGTTTTTCAATATTTTTTTCCCCATGGGCACATTTAATGGAATGAGAATTCACCCAAGGATGGTCCATTGCTGGGATTTAAGCAAATAAATTAGAAAAAGGATGGAATTTTAAGGATTAAAGCAGGGAGGAGACATTTAAGAAAGTTTTTTTTTTTTATAATCATATGAATTCCTGTGTGTAGAACATAAATTCTCAAAAATAAATCTACGAGTGGTTATATGGAGTTTTTAAACTAGAATTCCACCTCTGTCTATCCCACTCTTTCTCTTTCTCCATCTCTCTTTCTCTCTGTATATATACCTGTCTATATCAAACAAACCTAATCATCAATCCATCTGTCTGACCATCCACTAGTTGTCTGGCTTGTTGAAACTGTTCAACCCATGTAATGGAAGATGAATGTTCAATGATGGTGGTACACACACACACACACACACTGAGAAAAAGGAGGCAGTCAGAATTTTGGATAATTATTTAGTGCTTTCATCTTGTTTTGGAGATGAAAGCACTAAAATAATTACCTGAAATTCTGACTGCCTACTCTTTCTTAATATAAAAAAGCAAAAAACCTATACACCACTTCAAATAATTCATATATATATATATATATATATATGCATACATTATATATATGTGCATGGTTTCATGGATGGTAAGAATCTTGCTTCCTAACCACATGGTTCCAGGTTCAGACTCACTGTACGGCACTTTGAGCAAGTGTCCTCTACTGGATCTGGTAGACGGAAACTGACATAAGCATGTCATGGTCATGAAAAATTCCTGGCTTTAGGTGTGCCAACCACATGGTCCCGTGTTCAGTCCCACTGTGTGGCACCTTGGGCAAGTGTTTTCTACTATAGCCTTGGGCCGACCAAAGCCTTGTGAGTGGATTTGGTAGATGGAAACTGGAAGAAGCCCATTGTATATGTATATATGTATGTTTGTGTGTCTGTTTGTCCCCCAGTATTGCTTGACAACCGATGCTGGTGTGTTTACGTCCCCGTAACTTAGCGATTTGGCAAAAGTGACAGATAGAATAAGTACTAGGCTTACAAAGAATAAGCTCTGGAGTCGATTTGCTCAACTATTAAGGCGGTGCTCCAGCATGGCCAGAGTCAAATGGCTGAAAGAAGTAAAAGAGTATATTCTCCTCTCAGATTGACACATTTATTGCAGTGGTCTTTCAGTTTTTCTGAGCCCTGTAAAAGAACTCAGTAGGTTGGGCCTCCAACCAGGCCTTTCACAATACCCTGAAAGCCAGGAACTTTTCAGCACCCCCTTTTCACACACACACATCTGTCTGTATTTGTGTTTCTACTCCACCACTACTTGACAACCTGTCTTGATTGTTTACATCCCTGTAACTTAGTGGTGGGGCAAAAAGAAAATTAAAGAAAACAAAAACCTAGCAGCTGTTGCCAGCAACTCTGTGAAAAGGGGAGATTGCTTTTATGTTTGTAATTTAATACAGCCATACTGGTGCATAATGGGAAAATTACTCTGAAAGTAAGGTACCCCTTGTGTATAGGAATACAGACAGAATAAAACCAGTTTCACATAAATTGGACCATGGATTCCTGAGAAATGTGGTTGTTTTGGGTTTGTTTCCACAATTTTAAGCAGTGGAACCTGGAGTTATTGCCCTTTACTGTGAACACCTGGATAGTTTTTTTGCATGCTTGTTTGTAATTTAATACAGCCAAACTGGTACGTAATGGGAAGATACTCTGAAAGTAAGATGCCCCTGAAATGGGAATACAAATGGAATGACACGTTTTGCGTAAATTGGACCATGGGCTCCCAAGATATGCGGTTTGCTTGTCTGTAATTTAATACAGCAAAACCCGTACATATTGGGAAAATACTTTGAAAGGTACCATTGAAATGTGAATACAAACGGAATAAAACAAGTTTTATGTAAATCGGACCACATGTTCCTGAGATAAGTGTTTTTTGGGATACCTTTATAATTAGCCAAACTGGCGCATAATGGGGAAAGTGCTTTGAAAGTAAGGTACCATTGAAATGTGAATTCAAACAGAATAAAACAAGTTTTGTATAAATCGGACCAAGTATAGGCAGTTTTGCATAAATCGGACAAAGATAGGCAGTTTCTTTAGGTACCTTGAACTATTGGGACCCAGTGGGTAAGGGGTAGTCTAGTTAGGAATAAATTTCTGAAACAGATTTACAGGATCAGGGAAAGTCTTATCTCTGTTTGCAGTCAAGGAACAACCCAAGCAATTGTTTTAGTGTATTTGAATGGCACCAGTCTGCGTAGTTATTTGACCAGAATAACCTGCCTAGTTTAAAATAATTACCAGAAATATCTCAAATAGGCCAACAGCATAAGTCTGGATAAATTAAAAGATGAGTCACTATATATATATATATATATATATATATATATATATATATATATAAAAATAAAGTGTTTGTGTGTGCTTATGTATTTATACACATGTTTAAAATTTTGTTTTGAAATAACTTGAAGCAGGCACAAAAAGTGATAAAGGATAACATGTAAATATTTGGTTGAAAAATTTCTTTGGCTAAAAGAAAATGAAAGACTGCCTATGTAACATTCTCTCAACAAACATGCATGCATACATACGTGTGTGTGTGTGTGTGTGTGTGTGAAGGCACATGGCTCAGTGGTTAGTGTGTCGGGCTCACAATTAGGAGGCAGTGAGTTCGATTTCCAGGACTGATCTGTGTGTTGTTTTCTTGGGCAAGACACTGCTAAAATATATAAATGTTAAATTTTGTTTATAATTTTATAATTTCTATAATATTATTTTCATTCCTGTTGGATCCCTCTTATCTGTCCATGATAGCTTCTTTTCAATTTGGCTCCAATTGTTTTCTCTGCCTCCACGCCCAGCATGGAGCAATGGTTTAGCTGAACTTAATGAACTCATTCAATTAGCAGTGCAGGAGATAACTCCTGAAAGGCTTCAAAAATGTGTTTCGCAATGCTAAGGAAGCATTCAAACTGGCCAGGGCAGTAAGCTGGCAAAATTGTGAGCACACCAGGTAAAACTTTGCAGGAGCTTATCTGTCTTTACATTCTGAGTTCAAATTAGGCCAAGGTTGACTTCCCTTTCATTCTTTCGAGGCCTTTGAAGTACCATTTAAGCATTGGGGTAAATATACTCAGCTTAAACCTTCTCCAAAATTGTGCCAAAAGCTGAAACCAATAATTAAACTGCCCAAAATATTCTGCCTGTTTTATGCTCAAACCAGCCAGATCTGGCCTCTCACACCTACCCTACAATATCATTCTAAAACTACACAATCACATCATTGAAATCTCAAAGCTCTGAGATATTGCAGGATTAATTCAAAATGATGTGAATATTATATTCGACAGAATAATGTGAGTGCTAAAGGGTTAAGATGTCTGCTATTGTTATGATACTTTTGGTGTGTATTTGTAGTGTGTTGAAGTGTTATAAGTGGAGGACTCAAGAATGGCTATATAAGGAAGTTCATTTCCCAACCACATGACCTTCATAGCAATCCCACTACATAGCTCCTTGAGCAAGTGTCTTCTATTGTAGCCACTGGCTGACTAATCCTTTCATCATCATCATCATCATCATCGTTTAACGTCCGCTTTCCATGCTAGCATGGGTTGGACGATTTGACTGAGGACTGGTGTATTTTATGTGCCACCTGCACAATATATAT
>NC_069004.1:25906734-25915520 GCF_001194135.2 Octopus bimaculoides
AAACAAGAAAGAGATATATCAGCTCAAAAGCAGCACTCCATGTGGACTTTGAAGCTAGATCCTGTGGAGTGCTAATTGGGCCTGTGGTCCAAAACTAAAGAGAGGTATAGGATGACTATAATACTCCTTTACTCTTTAACTTGTTTCAGTCATTTGACTGCGACCATGCTGGAGCACTGCCTTTAGTCAAGCAAATCGACCCCAGGACTATTGTAACTTAGTGGTTCAGCAAAAGGAGTCCAATAGAATAAGTACCAGGTTTTAAAAAAATAAAAGTACTGGGGTTGATTCATTCGACTAAAAATTCTTCAAGGTGGTGCCCCAGCATGGCCACAGTCTAACAACAAAATCAAGTAAAAGATGAAAGCTTTACTTTTTAGATAATCCATCCACAAAGCTTTAGTAGGCCCCGGCCATAGTAGAAAACACTTGCCCAAGGTGCCACGTTCTGGTATTGAACCCCAAGCCACAAGGTTGGAAAACAAGTTTGTTAACCACACGGCCATGCTTGGCATAATGTATTTTTAAGGTAATAAAATCTACAAAGTTGCTGCTAATTTACCTTGACTAATTTAATTAATATGTGGTTGATTGATTCCTCTTCTTGCAAAAGTTTGTTTGAACATAGGCGCAGACGTGGTTGTGTGGTAAGAAGTTTGTTTCCTGACCGCATGGTTCTGGGTTCTGTGTCAGTATGGATACTCTGGGAAAGTGGATTTGGCAGGCTAAAACTGAAAGAAACCCATCGTGTGTGTGTGTATACAACTTAGCAACCGGTGTTGGTTTGTTTACGTCTCAGGACTTAGTGGTTCGGCAAATAGGGTCCGATAGAATAAGTACTAGGCTTAAGAAAAATAAGTACTGGGATCAATATTTTCGACTAAACCCTTCAATGTGGTGCCCCAGCATGGCCAGAGTCGTTGCACCAGTATATCACAGGTGCATGCATGGCTGTGTGGTAAGAAGCTTGCTTCTCAACTACATAGTTCCGGGTTCAGTCTCACTGTGTGACATCTTGGGCCATTGCCTTGCTACAGCCTCAGCCTTGTGAGCGGATTTGGTAGACGGAAACTGAGAGAAGCCCGTCGTATATACATATATGTGTGTGTGTCCAGTGTTTGTCTCCCACCTCCACTTGACAACCGGTGTTTGTGTGCTTACGTCCTCGTAAATTAGCAGTTCGGTAGAAGGTGTCTGATAGAATAAGTACCAAGCTTAAAAAATATATGTACTGGATGGAGTCAATATATTCCTTGAAGCAGTGCCACAGCATGGCCGCAGTCTATTGTCAAACAAATAATAGACAAGATACCAGTGTGTGTCTTCGAGACAACGTATAACAGCTCGCTCTATTCAACGTCTTTATATCCATTATACACGTTATATACATCGGCATCTTAAATCTAAAGCCATTTTCAAGTGCGTAGCATTTCTTTGGAAGAGAACGACAATGAATTAAGGAAGATAACTCTACTCAATACAAAATTACTTCCGTTGTTAACACCCAGGTCAGGTGTAAACGAACAAATCTATGTCCAGACTACATTCTCCGACGTTTCTTACTACGTATTTTAAAAGATGGAAGAGTGTGGTTTAATAAAAGATTTGGCTGCTATATTTAGCGTGTTGAGCTACTACGTAAAGCTGGCATGCACAACCGTTTTCTAGAATCGGGCCGTACAAGACCTGGTTCATCAATATATACGAGCCGCATTACTAAAGAATAGTGATTAATGGTAATTTTTTTTTGTTAAGCATGTCATTATGAAAGTCCCGCGGGCCGCCGGTTGCTCTTGACTGACGTAAAGGCTCTTTTATATCTTCGTCAGCAGCGCTTTAGTGTGTGGTTAAGAAAATATTAAGATACAAGGGGAATAACTCTAGTTTATATTTTATGACTTCGACGTCAACCAACAAAAGTGGAAAATTTGAACTTTTCACTTTAGTAAGATAGTACCATGGATCTCTCCAACCAACTCTGTTTTCTGTCACTGTTCTGGTCTCATTCTAGTTTCTCCACCCTTCTCGTCTCCTTTCCTTGTCAGTAGTCATTCGCCATGTGGTTTTAGGGCGCTCTGCTACTCTTGTCCCCTCAGGGTATCATTTTAGTGCTTCTATACAATTGCTTTCTCGATCTAGTCTGAGAAGTTCTTTTTTTATTATTTTCTTTTAATGATATTAAAAATGAGAAAATATAACGCACGCGCATATACGCCAATAACAAGGGAGAACAAGAAATGCAGTATCGACGATATTGATAAGGATCTTTTGAAAATTTTCACTCACACGTAGTATTTCGTGTTAATTACGAAAATCAATACTTTTTTGCGGGGGTGGGAGGGTGGAGGTTATTTTATAAATGAAGTTATGTGCCTTTAAAGAGCCTATGATAGCGCATGAGTTGAGGGAGAAGGGCATTAGTCTGTTGTTTCTAGCAAGGTAGCGACCACACGGGGCCCTCTTTTTCGCATGTAAGATTGCCGGTGGTGTTGATCACCACAGGTCAACTCTGATCGAATAAATCTATTATCAGAAATGTTCCAGTTATCATCCCATCATACTCTGATATAATGGGCTTATAACTACTTAATCCATTATTCTTCCTCTTAAGGAACAACAGGATGTGATTGGAGAGATATTTAGCAGCTATTTCTTGCAAACTGAACGACTACGTAAAAGTACCATTCAATTGGGTTAGTTTATTTGATTATACCCGTCAATGACCCTTCAACGCCTCAACTTCTTATATACAGACTTTCTAACTACTGTGTACCTTAACTGAGAACTGGTATTTTCTTATCCGTGTTACAGACTCTTTTCTATACTCTGTATCTCTTGCATTCAGATACATATATTTGTATACACATTTTTTGTCTTACATTGTGTTTTATTATGTCGCATTCACACTCACACACAGACGTACAGTTTAATGCTCCAATAAACCTTACTGTTATACATCTTTATCGGTTGAGTCTACCTATTTTCCTTCCTGGCAATCTTGCATTTCACATGCGAACTCTCTATGTTATAGTATTATAACATATAATATATATTTTTGTGTCGACCGTGCGACGCGTTAAAAGGAGCCTGTTTCCATTCGTCACCATTTCTCCTTTGGTTCGCACAGTCGTCTACAAATGTAAAGACATTGAAGTTGTTTATGTTGAATTAGTCAGTTTTATCTTTTCCCCTGTTGAGTTTGGTTTTTAGGCGCGAAAGGTCTGTTGGGCAGAACGGTTTTGTCAGCATGTTGATAGTTTTAGAGATCGATATCAGTGCACTCAAATATTGTTGTGTTGACAGATGTATTAAGTTTGTTGTTTTTCAATAGATACATAGATAAAAATTTAGGCGTTAGGTAATCAATGATAAAGATGTGATTAATCGGATTTTATTTTAAGCAATATCGAATTCGTTGCTTATATAATTTTTTCAACAGAAATAACATACCCATGCGTATATACATAAACACACACACATATCATTAATATTATTTGGATGCCAGTAGAATCATTAGCATGCCGGATAAAATGCTCAGCTGCATTTCGTCCGTCTTTACGTTCAATTCAAATTACTCAGCGGTCGACTTTGCCTACGTACGTCCAGTGTCGATAAATTAAATGCTAGTTGAGCACTAGGGTCGATGTAATCGACAAACACTCACTCCAAAATTACAGGTGTTGCGCCTTTAGTAGAAAGAACTAATAATGCTGATAATAATAATCCTGAGTTCAAATTTCGCCGATGTCAACTTTGTCCTTCGTGCTTACAGGGTCTATAAAATAAGTATCGGTTGGGCACTGGGGTCGTTGTAATCGACTCCGCCCCCCACCAAAAATTCAGGTGTTGTGCCTGTAGTAGAAAGAATTATTACTATTATTGTCAAAAGTTACAAAAGTGACTCAAAGGCCGAGAGTTTCGTGTATCAAAAAGTTCGATGCACGAAACTTTCTGTCCTTGAGTCACTTTTGTAATTGCTCCCAGTTAAAAGTGATCAAATATACACACTTATATTCTAAGTTCTATTCATCTTGCTTTTGCTTCCCAACCACATGGTTCCGGGTTCAGTCTCACTGCGTGGCACCTTGGGCAAGTGTCTTCCACTATAGCCTCGGGCCGACCAAAACTTTGTGAGTAGATTTGGCAGACAGAAACCGTTGAGCGCGCGTGAGAGTCTTTGTATTGACGTCTCCTTAACTTAGCAGTTCGGCAAAAGAAATCAATAGAATAAGTAATAGACTTTAAAAAAAAGTACAAGGGTCAATTCGTTCGACTAAAATTCTTCAAGGTTGTGCTCCAGCATGGCCACATTCTAATGGATGAAACAAGTAAAAGTATATTGTGTGAGCGTGTGTTTTGTTTGCTTGTAAATTTGCGCCTGTTTTTACTTCGCTAAAAAGTTTTTGAGAAGCTAATATCGGCGAAAATTTGGAAATAAACAGCAACGGTAATAATTACTCCTCTTCTGCAGCCAAACTTTTTTTTTTCTAAAATAGTTAAGTGCAGTTTGAGAGTTAATTTGGTTGTTATAAAAATAGCAACCAAATTTACTCTCAAACTGCATGGATGCTCAAGTTGAGACTCCCTCGTTATGTCAGTCCGGTGTAAGGATAGATTTTGGTTGCTATTTCTAGCATGTCAGACAAACTTTAGTTTCTTGTTTCTTGTACTGCTGTGTTACATGTAATTTAATAATCCGGGTTCGGTAGAATGAATGAAGGTGGCGGCTGCGGCAATAGTACAGGTGTATTTATAATCTAATAATCTATGACGTTTCTGTGTGTTTATGACGTCGTTGGGCCTTCTGACGTTAGTGTGTCTGTACAAGTATGTTTATATGTATGCGTGTGTTATGTACGTTTATGACGTTCGTGTGTGTAGACGTGTGTATATATATCTGTTAGGGCGTATGTACCGATTCTTGAGTAATTGATACTTTCAGAAATGCTGCTACTACTACTACTTTTGCTGCTTCTATTTTCATCTACCACCACTACCACTACTATTATTGCTATTTTTACCACCAATACTACTACTACTGATATTGCAAATATACCCGTAAGCACTTCTAAAGCCCCTCCCCCAGCCAAAGCGATGGTTTCTATGTACTTCCTCGACTTGCTAGAAACAGTAACCAAATATCCCTCAACCCTCGCAGCTAATAACGTTATTTAACTTTTTGCCTGTCCAAAGCGTTTTCAGAAGTTGTCCCAAACGCTATCCACGATTGTTTTCAGACTTTTTTCTAAGACCTTCTTTTCATACATTATGGGTAATAAATTTAAAGTTTTGCTTTCATTAATTACTTTTTATGGTTGAAGAAAACACGGGGAGCGTGTATCATGGATGGTGTATGGACGGTAAGGAAACACATCCGGAGTATCACAGGTGATACACAGGACAGGCAAAAGGGTTAAAAAAAAAAAAAACACGAAACGACTTCATTGGATGATGTAGTCCATGGTACACTATGCCTGAGGTTGCAAGGTAGATTAAGTTGAAGAGAGGCTGGTTGATCATGGATGGGATTTCGTTGGTGTTTGGTCCACCAGGGTCGACCTGGGGTTAAACAACAACTGCCAATACCACAATCATTACTACCTCCACCACCACCACCAGTACTTAAACCAAAATTATTACTACTACTACTGTCACATTTAGTTCTATGACTACAGCTTCTGCTATCACCACGCCCCCATTTCTGCAACTGCAGCCACCGCTATAATCAGAACCACCACCACTGCCTCCGTCAGCACTACAACCACCATCACCAATACCGTTGCTTCCATAATTAACACCATCACTACCAACACCACTACAAGTACAACCACCACAATCACTACCACCGCCTCTTGTGCTACAACTACTAATGAGTCACCTTGACTGTTTACGGTAACTATATCAAGTAATCAGTGATGAGGATGGAAAAAAAAAATAACATCCTTTCCTTGTTTGTGAAATATGTAAAATTGCAGACGTGGCTGTGTGGTAAGAAACTTGCTTCCCAACCACATGGTTCTGGGTTCAGTCCTACTGCATGACATCTTGGGCAAGTGTCTTCTACTGCAGCCTGTGGCTGACCAAAACCTTGTGAGTGGATTTGGTGGTATATATATATATATATATATATATATATATATATATATACACAACAAGCTTCTTTCAGTTTCCATCTATCAGATCCACTCATAAGGCTTTGGTTAGCCTGAAGCTATAATAAAAGACACTTTCTCAGGGTCTTACACAGTGGGACTGAACCCCAGAACCATGTGGTTGGGAAACAAACTTCTTACCACACAGTCACATGTACATATATGTTCACACATGCACACATATACACAATGGGCTTCTATACAGTTTCCACCTACCAAATTCACTCACAAGACATTAGTCAGTCCAGGACTATAAGTGGGAGACCTTTGCCTAAGGTGCAATGCTGTAGGATTTGAACCTGAAACGATATCATTGCAAAGTAAATTATTTCTGTAATGAGATAGCATCTGCTCTCTGAAAAAAAAATGTAGAATAAAACTAAACAATAAAAGCTTTATTAGCAATTAAGTGGTATCAATTAAAATGTTGATATTAAATTACCCTAATAACACTTGAAGAATACAATAATACCTTACAATAACAATACCATATAATTTAATCTGATGCACACATATATAGGTTCACACATACACACGCACACAAATGTGCTGAGTGTGGATGACTGAATTGAATGAATATCTGGTATAGGTTCCAGTCAATAATACGTTACATAACAATACTATATAATGACTTGATTACTTTGACACACAGATTCATAACACGCACGCGTGTTGAGTATGGTTGACTGAATCAAGAGTATATGGTATCTGTACCAGTCAGCTCTTGTCATCAGCCACTTCATATCCTGTCGCAAACACTACTGTCACTTAATTAACTTCAATGGCCCACTAAAGACCCTATCATATTTCAGTTATTATATAGCTCCAGGTCAGACCTGAGTGAGCAGATGTACAGGTGTATGCAACATAAGGAGGCAGTTGAATCACTGAGTACAATCCAAAGATTCATTGTTCTAAACTTGTAGATATACAATACCTCTGCTGTCTAGCAGAGAACCACGCCATACAGTTAAATATATGAGGGGTGCTGAAGAATTCCAGGTATTTTGTGATACCTTTAAAGCCAGGTACTTTACAGCCCTCACTCATATATATTTATATGTGGGTATGTTGACTGATTTTTCCATGGAAGCATGTTGGAGAAGTGGACACTAAATGAAATTGATGTCTGTATATACACACACACACACACACACATGTATATGACTGGCTTGCTATAATTTCATATTTCTTTACTGCCCACAAGGGGCTAAACATAGAGGGGACAAACAAGGGATTAAGTCGATTACATCGACTACAGTGTGTTACTGGTACTTAATTTATCAACCTCGAAAGGATGAAAGGCAAAGTCGACCTCGATGGAGTTTGAACTCCAAATGTAGTGGCAGATGAAATTCCGCTAGGCATTTCGCCCGCCATGCTAACATTTCTGCCAGCTCGCCCCTTGCTATAATTTCAGTCTATCAAACCCACTCACAATGCATTGGTTGTCCCAGGGCTATAATAGAAGAAATTTTCCCAAGGTGCCATGCAGTGGGACTGAACCTGAAACCATGTAACTGGGAAGTGAGCTTCTTTAGCATTTAATCCAACTGTGTCCTGCCCAAATATTTCATCTGTTTCATGTCCAAACATGCCAGATCCAATCTCTCCCACCTGGCCTACAATGTCATTCTAAAAGTAAGCAATCACATCATCATAATCTCAAAACTGTGAGATAATGCATGGTTAATTCCAAAGAATGTGAACAAATAAGTGTTACATTTGACAGAATAGTCTAAATTGCTAAAGGAATGATCACAGCATGTCTACACTTGTTTCTAATGTTTGTTGAAATTGAAAGAAAGATATGTTCTTAGAATGATTTTTAATAAAGATTTGAATCTATTGCAAATGTATCTTGGTGTTTCGGGCAGGTGAACAGGAAATGGAAGTGACTATGAGCTTAGGGTTAACTCCTCCTCCTCATCATCATCGTTTAACGTCCACTTTCCATGCTAGCTTAGGTTGGACTATTTGATTGAGGACTGGTGGACCAGGTGGCAGCACCAGGCTCCAATCTGATCGGGTAGAGTCTCTACAGCTGGATATGCCCTTCCTAACGCCAACCACTCCGAGAGTGCAGTGGGTGCTTTTATGTGCCACCGGCATGAAGGCCAGTCAGGCAGTAATGGCAATCAGGCGGTATGGGAAGAAATTGTGCACCTGGTATCTTCAGGTCCTCTTTGATATTCTGTGTTGGCGTGCACATTTTCTTTGTGATGTATGATGTGGTATATTGTCAATATGTTTAAAGCTTACACAGAATTCGTATAAATCCATGATGTACCTAAATATATTGGCTTCAGTTTTTGGCACAAGTCCAACAGTTTTGGGCGAATAGGGGACAAGTCAATTACTTTAACCCCAGAGTTTAACTGGTACAAAATAATGAAAAGCAAAGTTGAGCTTGGCGGTCAGATGAAATGCCGCTAAGTAGGAGTGGCTATGTAGTAAGTAGCTTACTTACCAACCACATAGTTCCGGGTTCAGTCCCACTGTATGGCACCTTCTGCAAGTGTCTTCTATATCCTTGGGCTGACCAAAGCCTTGAGTAGATTTGGTAGACAGAAACTGAAAGAAGCCTATCGTATATATATATATATATATATATATATATATATATATATATAT
>NC_069004.1:25915563-25917774 GCF_001194135.2 Octopus bimaculoides
TGTGTGTGTGTTTGTCCTCCCCAACATTGCTTGACAACTGATGGTGGTGTGTTTACGTCCCTGTAACTTATTGGTTCAGCAAAAGTGACCGATAGAATAAGTACTAGGCTTACAACGAATAAGTCCTGGGGTCAGTTTGTTCGACTAAAGGTGGTGCTCCAGCATGGCCACAGTCAATTGAATGACTGAAACAAACAAAAAGAAAAAAACCAATAAAGCATTTTCCCAGCATGCTAATAATGATTCTGCTCGCTCACTGCCTTGTACCTGAATATATTGACCTACATTATCCGATGTCTCATTCTTCCCTTTTAAATCATTTGAGTGTGATATGAGGGAGATTTGGCAGTTATGAGTCCCACTTTGTGTAACTTTGTACAAGGTCCCTTTATTAGCTTGTGGAGACACTGTTGTAATTTTCTGCTCTAAACAAAAATATTTGTGTTGAATTTAGTCCTTTTTTTTTTTGGTGGGGGGACATTACTTGTGCAACATACCAGAGGACTGTTGTAGGAGTCTTAGATTCCTGTTACTGATCCTAGGTGTCTTGGGAGTGCAGGGAACCAACATGGAGATAGTTTAAGACTTGCATCGTAATATAAAGGAATGAATAACGAAAAAAATGGATGTTTTGTTTTAGTTCTTGATCAGTCCTGATTGAACTTATGATTAATGACTTTCCAGCTGTCCCCTCTATCATCATTTAACATCCGTGTTCAATGTTGAACATGTGTTGTATCCAACCCAAGCCTGTTTTTTGAAAATAGTGTTTTTACAGGATTTCATCATTGAATGTGCCTTTTTTTCTCTTTTTCCTTTTTCTCTTTTTGAAATGCCAGGACATATTTTTTTTTTGTTGGTGGGGGTGAGATTTGGCTGCAGTTTCTACCAAGTGGTAACCGCCATTTAGAGCAACATTTTCTAGCCTTTCACCATTTTGTTAAATCAATAATCTTCCATAACCTCCCAACTTTTTTTTTTAATATTTAAAACATTAACAGGATCCATCCATCTATCCATCTAGTTTGACACATCACTGTCCATTACAATAGGTTAGTTCTTTTTCTTTGTGTCACAAAACTCGCAGCTGCCAAACTTGTAATCTACACTCTTATCTTAATTATCGTATTGTTTATTCTTGGTTTCTTATTATTTACTAACACATAAATGAAACCTGGTTTTACTATTATTAAAATAGTAACAACGCTAATTATGCTCAAAAGAATTTATTGTAAAATAAATCTTTAACCATCATCATAAGGGTTTTTGGAGTGGCTGTGTGGTAAGTAGCTTGCTTACCAACCACATGGTTCCGGGTTCAGTCCCACTGCGTGGCATCTTGGGCAAATGTCTTCTACTATAGCCTCGGGCCGACCAAAGCCTTGTAAGTGGATTTGGTAGACGGAAACTGAAAGAAGCCCGTCGTATATATGTATATGTATATATATATGTGTGTCCGTGTTTGTTCCCCTAGCATTGCTTGACAAACGATGCTGGTGTGTTTATGTCCCCGTCACTTAGCGGTTCGGCAAAAGAGACCGATAGAATAAGTACTAGGCTTACAAAGAATACGTCCCAGGGTCGATTTGCTCGACTAAAGGCGGTGCTCCAGCATGGCCGCAGTCAAATGACTGAAACAAGTAAAAGAGTAAAAGAGTAAACTAAAAAGTAACCTAAAGTATATTAATAGTTATCGCCAAGCCAAATGGCAGTCCAAAAAATAGGACGAATGCTTCCGTTGATTAGCTCCAAGAGGCCATCGCCTCCAGCTAGCTATGTGACAAACGAACCTGTGTCCATTACAACCTTCGAACAGGGGAGGTCAGCCGCTTCCCCTTGCTGGTCTAGCATCTACAGACTAGTTTCGGGGTATTGCCCCTTATCAATGTAGAGCAACCGAACCCAGTAATTATCCTTTAAGGTGTATGTCACACGCCAAAGTAGCACCCACTTTAAACATAAAATAATACATGTTCATAAAATAAATACCAGGCTGAAATATTATTTTTTTGTCGCAATGTCTTCTATGAAAAATCCTTTGAAAGTGGTGAGTTGGTTTGGCTGTAGTTCAGTGACTGAATCTTGTGTGTAATAAAAAATTAAATAGTAATTTATTGTTCTGAATTGCAGTTAGAGGTTCTCAACTGGGGTCTGTACAAGATTTTGTTGTTAAAATTTATATGCTTATAGTTCTACAGTGTACAAAATATT
>NC_069004.1:25919276-25924276 GCF_001194135.2 Octopus bimaculoides
GGGGGGGGGTTCCACGGGACGTCTTCCAGCCCACAGCTGCTGCGTCAAACGAGAGTAAGGTCCTGGTAAGATGATCTGGCGGGAAGAGGAGGACATGTCCGTACCAATGCATGTGATAGATTCTATGAGGTCGAAGGTTGCGGGCTGATGAGTGCAAACACAAATCTGTCACTCTCATAAATGCGTCCCTCGGAGTGGATCTTCTGCTAGCTGTGCTACTGTCGGGCATCGCTGACATGTGGGGTTATGTCGATTAACTGTTGTTGCATGTAGGACGGATCTGGCTATCAACCGAGTCCATAAAGATCGTCCACTCGGGAAGGGCTGACAGTTTTCCTCTACTCGGTGGTGACTGCGAAAAAGGTATGATGGGCAATATTGAGAACAAACACTTTCTTTATCGACCAAGCCCTCAACAACTTCTAGCTCCATTTGAAGATGCGGTGATGGTGGAGATGTAGTTACAATCCTCCGGTAAATTGCTAAAAGAGTAGCGAGTATGAATAGTGGGGGACCTACTCAGCATGCTTCTGTGTACTGATTAACACAGTTCGGGAAGAGTACTTGTCCATGGTAGTTAATTTTAACCCGTGATCTATGGTGTTTTTTGATTGATCTCTTGGTACGTTTTACATCTTTTTTGTCCGTCAGTCCCCATTTTTTTTTCTTTTTCATGCTTGTATTTTCATACTGGTTTTCTGTAACCCACCAACTGTATTTATTGTTTGACCTTTTAACACCTTTGCGGCAGATGGCGTAATGAGTTGCCAGAATCAATAAGAGCTTCGGACAGAATGCTTTGCGGTATTTAATTGCTTCACTTTACGTGTTGAGTTCGGATCTTACCGAAGTTGACTTTACCTTTCTCCATTCCGAAGCCGATAAATCAAATTCAAGACGCTGCAATCGATATATAAAATCCTGGCCTTGTACCTATATTTAAAGAAAGATAAAAATAAAAAACAGCACGGATCTTATGTGGCTCCCGTTTTAAAAAAGATCCCTTCTGTTAAGCTGAGAAGAATAAATTAGTTTTCTTCTCTGGCGAAAGATGTTACGTGGTGTTCAAGACTGAAAGGGCTGATAAGTGACACTTTTCTCTTCGGCCAAACCCTTACTTGGAAAGTGAAGTGGGGAGAGAAAGGTACTGCCTCTCAGTAAAAGTCTTTGGAAGGTAGATGAAACTGGGGAGCATGGTACAAATAATCAAATGGTCCTACGCGAAACGACCGCTGGGAGAAGATATCTACCCTTGATGGTCAGTTAGGATTTTGTGGGGTTTCCTCAATCTGGCCCGAGGCAGCTGTCCCTCCCTTTCGTCGGGCAATTTTTTGTTGGAATTTTTTGTTTTTTTGCCTCGTTTAACTCTTCACTAATTTGATTTATCTTTTCTACGGTCCTTCTTTCCTTTGGCCACGTTTGGTGAGTAAAGAATTATAATAATGATTCTGTCAATTTCATAATCATCGTCATCAACAAGGCTATAGATTGGCAGAAACCTTAGAGCGTCGGACAAAACACTTTGCGGTATTTCTTCCGGCTCTTTACGTTCTGAGTTTAAACCGCACTTCTATTAAATTTGCATTTCGTCTTTTCGGGGTCACTCCAGGTCAGCCTGGATGGAGTGGGCCTGTGACCAAAAACTTTATCGCCGTGACCATCACATATTTTTATACTGTATTTAGGACATCATCCAATGTGAGCTACCTTTAAAATGGTAGCTATATGATTTGAGTGTGATTTGACTGCTATTTATGGCAGATTTAACAACCACGTCCAAGCTCCTTCCCTTTAAAATGGTAGCTATATGATTTGAGTGTGATTTGACTGCTATTTCTGGCAGATTTAGCAACCACGTCCAGGCTCCTTCGTTGAATCGGTGGACATATATACACACCATCAATATTTTCCTCAGACGAGTCAACGTGGTCGTTTGATGTACTAGAAATAGCAGTCAACTACCCTCAAATCTTACCCCATCGGATTAAAAACTAATAAGACATCAGATAATGTAATGCAGCTTCCTCGATACCAGAATGATGGCTAATGCGTTTGATTATAAGATCTCGTTTGATCGTTAACGACCTGGGTCTAAACACCAACAAACACCTAATCTCCGTCTCTGCTATTTACAACACTCTACAAGTCTATAAAAGCTGGCTGCAGCAGCGCAGCTTTTGTTCTTGACTTTGATTAATTATATTTTCGTTGTCTGATTCTTCTTTTCTTCTCTTCAATTTCTTTTTCTCACCTTTAGTCTGTGTGCATTTTAACCCCCACCGTCTTTCGTTCTCTCTCAATTTCTTGCTTTCTTTTTACTCTTTCTCCCTCTCTAGCTCTCTTTATTTCCCTCCTCCTCCTCCCCCCTCCTCCCCTCTCTCTGCCTTCTATATTTATTTCAACACATTGTCTCTCATTCTTTTACGTTCTCTTTCTCCCTTTCTCCATTTCTCTCTCTCAATATCTTTTCTCTCTTTGTTCTCCCTCTCTCTCTCTTTCCAACACGCATTCTTTCTCCCATTCATCGTCATATCTCTTGTTCTTTCAAACATTCTTCTGTTTAAGTGTCCTATATCGTTTTCTTTTTACCTTTTTCCTCTTTCACTCCCCCTTTCTCTTTTACACTCATCTCTTCTTCTCGTTACATTTTTTGCCCTTTCGTTCTTACTCTTTCACTACTCCCTCTCTCACACATCCCTCACTGCTTTCGCTATCGTGTCTTCCACGTGCCTCTACTTTCTCCAGTTGCTCATCTCTGTATTCTCTCTCTCTCTTTCTTTTTTTGTTACTATCTCCTTCATTCCCTTTCTTTCACTCAAACTCGCCAAAAAATAATAAAAACCTCTTCAGAGCCTTTCTCCTTTTCTGTCACATGCCCCTCATTCACTCCCCCTCACATTACGCGCACTTTGCTTTCGCACACTCACACACATAAACACATATACGCGTGTTCTTTGCTCTTCAATTACACGGTTGGTCTTGCAAGATGGTAACTATCTTTCCTGTTTTCTATAACTTCGTGAACACACACACATACACACACGGAGGTAAAGTCGAATATGTACGTAAGCAACGACCTTATTTCTCTAAACAAGAGGGGTTCACGTAGAACCGACATGCTGGAATCCTCAAAAGTCCACACAACTACAAAATTTATAATCTTTTGTTTATAAAATATACTATAGAACGGTAATTAAATTAGCTTAATTAATTTCCACAGTAATCGTCAGTTCATAACGTTATTTGGTTCATGAAGTATTTATTTTATTCTACACGTGTGGAATCGCCGAAACCCTGCAAAAATTCTCGCGTGTGCTGTTTTAACGTCTACAGAATATACCATAAAACGGTAATAAACTTGGTTTAATTGATCTTAATATTTACTTACGTAAAATTATTAATTATTTGTAAATTAGGTGAATTATCGTTTCTATGAACTCTTTTGATTTGTCTCGGAGGTCGTTGCTTACGTACATATTCGGCAACATACACACGTATATAAAATGTGGTGTCTTTCCCTAGAGCAAATATATTGATTTATTAGTTCTGTATTTATGTTTATATCATTATTTATTGTATAAATTATTTCAAGCCACTTAACATCTTAATTGCTGTTTCATATCCTACCCCGGGGAGACCAATCGTCAAATCGAGGTAGCTTGGTAGTAAGTCGGGTACAGTCGGCTGATACATTCGAATTAACGAGATTTAATAGTAACCAAATTGCTTCAAGATTTATTTAAGGTTGTTCTTCGTAGAGTTCAAACCGGTCACTGATAAAGTGACAAGGATTTCTTGATTTGAATCGAAGACAGTTCCAGGTATTTGTGCGTGAGTTTAGTATGTGCAATAGATGTATGATAGGTGTGTATGTGTATGTCATACAATGCCTGCAGAGGATGCGTATGTGTCTAATGAGTAAAAGAAAAAAGAAACTGCATGCCTATCTCTCTATCCCTCTCTATCTATTTGTGTCTCTGTACACACACATGCTTATTCTCTGTATGTGCGTGTTATATGTACTGTTAGCTGTCTATTTATCAATTTCAATGGGTCACAATGTGTGTCTAATTGATGCACGAGTTTTCTCTATATTTCAATTATTCATAAATCACACTCCAATGGTATTTTCGTAATTACTTTCTGTTCAGACTCGCTAGTAGCGTGTGTTTATTCTAACACCGTGATCACACCTATGCTCAAAGAGCATTCTAACAATTACAATTATACGTCTTTTGTTGTTGTTTAACACAAGGTCAGTCGTGATAGAGCAAGGTCTATGATCAAACGCCTTATAGCCATTAATCATCCCAAACTCCGGCAGTTTTTCTAATTGTCTCAACTGTCAAAATGTTGCCAGCTGATTTCTCGACGTTCTCAGCAGTTTATGGAAATTTAATTTTTTTTTTTTTTTGTACCTTGTTTTCAGTAAAGTCTTACATGCGCTGGTGATTGCGACACACTTTTCGCAGTGCCTTTCATCTGATCGAGATTGTCGAACACTCACGTATATAAAAATAAATCAATAAAGAATTTTCCAATTTCATTCGAATATTTTATGTCTAGCACTATTTTTTTTTTTAAAACCCTGTCGTATGTAGTTTAAGGGAGATTTGTTTATTATTTCTAACAGGTCGATCGACCACGTAGAGGTCCATTCTTTAGTTCACTAATTCGGTATTGATGTCTCTGCTGTTATTGCAAAGGTCATAACATGACTAGAGAGTTGAGCTCCCAGCAAGTTGACCCCAACCTCCGTGGCTCAGTCTCAGGTCTTTGTTTTATTTGGGTTTTATTTTTTCTATTGCCACTTCACATCTTCAATTGGGGTAACCATGTATGTCCCCTACTTCAAGACACCTGTGTCTGTCCCTTAATCATACTTCAGCCTCATCACCTAGCATAAAGCCACCTTTCTCAACACTACCCCCACCTGCCTCAGTATGGTGTTGCAAGTTACTTGATCTCACTAGTGTCCCATAAAAAGCACCCATTACATT
>NC_069004.1:25929276-25933490 GCF_001194135.2 Octopus bimaculoides
CTGGGTGGAGGCGCAATGGCCCAGTGGTTAGGGCAGCGGACTTGCAGTAGTAGGATCACAGTTTCGATTCCCAGACCAGGCGTTGTGAGTGTTTATTGAATGAAAACACCTAAAGTTCCACGAGGCTCTGGCAGGGGATGGTGGCGAACCCTGCTGTACTTTTCCACCACAACTTTCTCTCACTCTTTCTTCCTGTTTCTGTTGTACCTGTATTTCAAAGGGCCAGCCTTGTCACACTGTCACGCTGAATATCCCCAAGAACTACGTTAAGGGTACACGTGTCTGTGGAGTGCTCAGCCACTTGCACGATAATCTCACGAGCAGGCTGTTCCATTGATCGGATCAACTGGAACCCTCGTCGTAACCGATGGAGTGCCAACCAACCACATTCTTCTGGCATTTGCTCTTAAGGTGCAAGAATGGTCATGTGGTTAAGAAGCTCACTTGGCAACTATATGGTTTCCATATCCAGTTCCACTATGTTGCACCTTGGACATGTATCGTCTTCTGTAGCCCTGGGCTGACTAATGCCTTGTGGGTCAATTTGCTTGACAGAAATTAGAAGCCTCTGTGTGTGTGTGTGTGTGTGTGCACACGTGCATTGTGTGTAAAAGTGTGTACATGTGTTTGTGTATAAATGCGTATGTGTTTGCATGTAAATGTATGTGTGCGTGTCTTTGTATTTTTACCCTCGCCACCCGACAACTGGTAAGTGAAAATGATTACTGGAGTCAGTTTGTTTGACCGAACCTTTCAAGGGAATGCTCCAGCATGGCTGCAGTCCAATGACAAATGAGTAAAAAATAAAAGAAAATAACTCTGCATATATCTGCTTTTATACATACACAATAAAAGAATTTTAATAAATTAGAAATATATACTTGTGCATTCAGTACAATTGGTCCCCCGACTCCTTACTTTGTTATCTAAAATCCATGTCACTGGGCCCTTTTACTTTCAATTATGCATATTACTCTGGGCTAATGGGTTTTTTTTTTTTTTTATATACTGTGTTCAATTGTCTGAAACTGATTGGAGGTGTACCTTATATCTAAAACTATAAAAAAAAAATTCAGCTTCAAATTAACTTTGAAATTAAACTTCTGTTCATTTACATTATTTACATTTGACAGATATTTGGCGTAGTGGTTAAGAGCATGAGCTACTAACCCCAAGATTCTGAGTTCGATTCCAAGCAGTGACCTGAATAATAATAATAGTGATATCGAAAAATACCTAAAAAATACCTTAGGAATGAGAACCCAGGTTCAAAATTTCCCCAAGACACCTGATGAATGCTGGAGGGTATATCAGCCAAAATATTGTGTTAACAACAAACATGATGAGGACAAATATCCGTCAAATATAAATAATGTACATAATTCTTTTGTTGATGTCTAATTTTCTTCTGATTCTCCTCTCCTTCACAGGTCAAATCACTGCCGCTGGAAAAGTACCACCTGCCAAAGTACTCGTCATTGGAGGAGGTGTGGCTGGTTTGTCTGCTATTGGCACTGCCAAAAACATGGGGGCTATAGTAAGGGCTTTTGATACCAGGGCCGCCGTGAAAGAACAAGTCGAGTCATTTGGTGCAGAATTCCTGGAAGTCAATGTCAAGGTCAGTTCTGTTTTTTTCCTTCCCCCCCATTTTATTCTTTTATTTACATAAATATTGGAACACGAAGTGCTCTTCATGAACATAGGTTTGTGAGACAGTTGTGATCTGTAAACATTTTCCAGTAGGAACCAGAAAGAGAAGTATTAATGCGCATGTGCACACTGGATTCGTAATATGGAAAAGAATAAAAACACAATGCACATGTCAAAATAAAACGGGAGAGAAAAATATGACAAGTTATATGATGGTCTGCATTCCATGTCTGACATTACTGTCATGCAAATTTGCAATTGTCTTGTTCATTTTAGGCATTGAACTGTGTCCATACTGGAGCACCACCATGGCTGTTATAATGTGATAAATACCATATTTACTCTTTTACTTGTTTCAGTCATTTGACTGCGGCCATGCTGGAGCACCACCTTTAGTCGAGCAAATCGACCCCAAGGCTTATTCTTTGGAAGCCTAGTACTTATTCTATCGGTCTGTTTTGCCGAACCGCTAAGTTATGGGGGGCATAAACACACCAGCATTGGTTGTCAAGCGATGTTGGAGGGACAAACACAGATACATAAACATATACACACATATACATATATATTTATATATACATGATGGGCTTCTTTCAGTTTCTCTCTACCAAACTCACTCACAAGGCTTTGGTCAGCCTGAGGCTATAGTAGAAGACACTTGCCCAAGATGCCATGCAGTGGGACTGAACCCAGAACCATGTGGTCGAGAAGCAAGCTGCTTACCACAGCCACGCACCTCTATGTTACAAGTACATTTAGTGTGTTTCATCATATACCTATTGAAAGATATTTTTAAATGGTTTTGTAGGGGAGAATGTAGGATTGTGTGTGCATGAAAATATAATGCTGTGAGTGTATACTAGAATAAAATATGACCCTCGTAAATGTGTGGCTGTATGGTAAGCAGCTTGCTTCCCAACCGCATGGTTCTGGGTTCAGTCCCACTGCATGACACCTTGGGCAAGTGTCTTCTACTATAACCCTCAGGCTGACCAAAGCCTTGTGAGTGGATTTGGTAGACAGAAACTGAAAGAAGCCTAGCATGGACAACGGACGCTAAATGATGATGATATATTTATGCGTGTGTCTGTGTTTGTCACCCCCACCCCTACCCTACGCCATTGTTTGATGATCAATGTTAGTGTGTTTACATCTCCGTAACTTTGCAGTTTTGCAAAAGAGACCAAGTGAATAAGTTCTAGGCTTACAGAGAATAAGTCCTGAGGTTGATTTGTTTGACTAAAACCCTTTTAGGCAGTGCTCCAACATGGCCACAATCAAATGACTGAAACAATTAAAAGAATAAAACTACATTATGGCTGTACTATATTGCAATTTTATCTTCTTTAAGATCAAATGTATAATTTCTCGTATTTCTGGCTGTTTTGTGCTATCCTGGTTGTCTTCCAGGGTGCTGCGCTACTACTATGGTTTTGTTGTCATCTGCTTGTTGCAAGTAGCTGATAAGGCAGATGAAAGTTTAATATTCCTTTCATCTTTCTTGAAGAATTTTCATGTAGGTAATTAAAAAAATGTTTCTTAAAGGTAACACAGATTTTAAATAATGTAAGCCACATACCAGGTGTAAGTTATGTATGCTGGGAAAGGAGACATAATGCAATGATGTGACCTCTCCACATAACTACTGACATACAGCAAGCAAAAATTAGCAGTTCCTCTCACTGATGAGGTCCAGTAGACTGAAATCACATGTCATGGGAATTCCGGCACCCATAACAGATGAATTTCGTCTGCTACAATCTGTGTGCTTTTATGCACCAAGCACCTATAGGAGAGGATGTCTCAAGGCTAATGACACAGCATTTGGTGTTCTAACAAGTTATCTATGTTAAGCTGGATATAATGATTACCTTTTGGCATTAATACTGCTTCCGTTGCTAATTACTAATATGATAATCAATTTATCATAAGTTTGTACTAACAGACTGTTATATTTCAGCTCATTGTCAATATTTTATTATTAGTAACAGCTTTGTGGAGAACAGACTAACACTCCCCAGCCTACAACACAATGATCTTTCATCCGTAATATAGCTGCATCAGAAAATGGGCTATTTTTTTGATACATTTAAAAATAGAAAAAGCATATTTTATGTGCCAACTAATAGGGTAGATCATATTATCCACCCAACCTGATACTTACTCTATCAATATCTGTTTGTCTTGCTGTTAAGTTATGAGACATAACACTCTGTCATCAGAATGTTACGATCAGTTATTGTAACTCTTCATTTTTTTTGGACATTATGACAGTTTCAGCTGTCATTTTTTTTTTTTTTGGACATTAAAGACAGTTTCAACAGGTCTTTGTGCTAACTTTATAACTTGGTTAAGGAATACAAGTTTATGGGATACAACCCCTTCATCCAATTCCATCAAATAAAACACACCATGGGCACAGCTCCATTCTCCTTTGACACCAACCCATCCGAGACCATCAAAAGTAGTCTTGGGTGCATTTGTATAAAAAAAAAATAGTTGAATTATTTTTTTTTCTTTTCAGCCAACTTAGTAATGAAACGAATGTTTTTTTTTTTTTAATA
>NC_069004.1:25934425-25940520 GCF_001194135.2 Octopus bimaculoides
AGCGTAATTTATTATATAAACAATATATGCGTATAAATTACGATTAAACCGGATGAAATATGTCACAGGGAATAACATTTTTATGACCGCCCAGCAGTAACTCTATTGAGCTGAATAGACGTCAGTGATTGGTTGAAATTACAGAAATACGACAACTTTAACATGGAATAACTTGCGAATTCCTTTTTTTTGTTAAGAAGACTAAGAGTAAAAGATGTTTTATATGACACATTCTACCAGTGTCCCAAGTTTCAAAGTGTTTCGTTAGTGTTTCGTTAAGAAAATACTGGCGCCCCCGTTTTAAAATAGATCCGGAAATTCTAATGGAAAGTTTTGATTTAGTTTTAATAAACAGGAAGTCTATACCAAAGAATGTAGTGCAGTTTAAGGCTGGTTATTTTCAAAGGGATTTAGCTAGTGAGAGCACTGCTGAGTGGTCACTTGACTTGTTAAAAATAGTCATCACAACAATCTCCTTCATGTTATGCATCACTTGCTTACATTATAATTTGACTTAAAGAATTGGTGTCAAGAAGGACTGGATACCCTTCTTGATAATCTGAGTGAAAAGCTGGTGCCACATGAAAAGCACCCAGTACACTCTGGGCTGGTTGGTTTTAGGAAGGGCATCCAGCCATAGAAACGAAGCTAAAACAGTCTATGGAACCTGGTACTGCCCCTGGCCTTGCAGTTTCTTTCAAGCTGACCAATCTATGCTAGTATGGAAAACAAACATTAATTTTTGATGATGATAATAATGATAATGAATGCCATGATGTGTCTATTCTAAAAGCCAATGTGTACAATTTATCTGTTAGTTTTTATATTTATCTGCGTCAACATGGATCAGAGGAAGATATTATTGAGGCAATGTTTTACAGCTGTATGCCCTTCCTGTCACTAACCCTTATCTGTTCTCCAAGTAAGGGACGTTCTTATTTCACACATCACAAAGGTATGAAGTGAGCAGGTGATTTGTTGACAGAAGTGACAACAGCTAACCACAAATTTAATCCTTTAGCATTTAGATTATTCTTATTTATTTATTGCCCACAAGGGGCTATACACAGGGGGGGGACAAACAAGCACAGACAAATGGATTAAGTCGATTACATCGACCCTAGTGCATAACTGGTACTTAATTTCTCGACCCCGAAAGGATGAAAGGCAAAGTCGACCTCGGCGGTATTTGAACTCAGAACGTAACGGCAGACGAAATAATGCTAAGCATTTCACCCGGCGTGCTAACGTTTCTGCCAACTCACCTCCTTTAGCATTTAGATTATTCTATCAAATGCAATGCTTGTTTCTTCACAATGTTTTAAATTAGTCATGCATTATCTTGTGTTAGGAAGGGCATCCAGCTTTAGCCTTGAGATAATGAAGACAGAACTGTTAGTTTTTTAAACTTTTAGTTAGCAAAGTTTAGAAACATACAACTGGAAGTAAATTGCCACAACCGTATCAGAAAATTTGGATAATGGTTTAAGGATAATGGTGACATGCTTTGCAGCTCTGTGTTTTCAGACTCAATCCCACTGCATGGCACCTTGGGCAAATGTCTCCTGCTATAGACCCTGACTGACCAATATTTTTGCGAGTGAATTCATTGGTTTGTGGCTGTAGTAGAAGACACTCACCCAAAGGTGGCATGCAGTGGGATTGAACCTGATATCATACGGTTAAGAAGCAAACTTCTTAGCACACAGCCATGCCTATGCATATAAACATAGTGGCCTACCATGGCAAGAATTGAACCTAGGCTGCCTGGGTGAGAGCTAGCAATCTTGGCTTTTGTCCCGTTACCTAACCTTTTATTTACATTTCTTTGAAAAACATTTTTTTTTTCAATTGCTCTCTAAGTTGTTGTTGTTGTCGTTGTAGGCAATGGTCGAATCAATGAAGCCAGGTTCGGTCGTCGTTGATTTAGCTGCGGAAGCTGGCGGAAACATAGAAACAACCAAACCAGGAGAGTTGTACAGGTATCACGATGTCACCCACGTTGGTTACACGGATCTACCCAGCAGACTGTCAACACAAGCCAGTACCCTCTACTCTAACAACATCACCAAACTCTTGTTCTCTTTTGGTAAGTGACATCACTGTGCTACTCCTGCTTAGGATTTTGAGCATCATTAGGAACACCATTAAAACAGTCAGCCTACAAAATCATTAGCATGCTGGGCAAAATGATTAGTGGTGTTCCTTATCGCTTTACGTATCGCTTTTGTTTGGAATTAAATTTTAGAAATAATGAAAAATTAAGTAAAATAACTTTGTCATGATTGGGTTTAGAATATAAATTATGAAATTTTGATAGAAAGTCTTAATTTGAATCACATTAAACCAAAAGGTTTGTATCATAAAACTGAGATGGTTTTATGCCGGTTGTGAGTTATTAATTAGTTTAATATTTTAACCAGTTATCATCTTAAGGTAATTATGAAAACTCTTAAAAACCTTTTTCCAACTTTGTAATTCACCAGGTGAGAAGGACCATTATCACCTAGACATGGCAGATGAAGTAATCAGGGGTTCCATTATTTTAAATAAGGTAAGTGTCTTTATGTTCACATATAGTTTTGGATTCAGTCCCACTGTGTGGCACCTTGTGGTATGTGTGTATATAAGTGGGTGTCGAGGCGCAATGGTCCAGTGGTTAGGGCAGCGGACTCGCGGTCATAGGATCGCGGTTTCAATTCCCAGACCGGGCGTTGTGAGTGTTTATTGAGCGAAAACACCTAAAGCTCCACGAGGCTCCGGCAGGGGCTGGTGGCGAACCCTGCTGTACTCTTTCACCACAACTTTCTCTCATTCTTACTTCCTGTTTCTGTTGTGCCTGTAATTCAAAGGGTCAGCCTTGTCACACTGTGTCACGCTGAATTTCTCCGAGAACTACGTTAAGGGTACATGTGTCTGTGGAGTGCTCAGCCACATGAATGTTAATTTCACAAGCAGGCTCTTCCGTTGATCGGATCAACTGGAACCCGCGACGGAGTGCCAACAAAATATGAGTGGGCGTATGTTTCTGTCTCTTTTGATATTGTTTGTTGTAACTGAATGCCATTCATTTCCAATATTTTGCAAAACATATCTGGTCATAGGGGAGTATTACCTTGATTGGAAAGAGGTGAGGGTTCATGACAGAAAGGGGATCTGCCGATAGTAAATCTGCCTCGATAAACTCTTTCCAACCCATGCAAGCATGCACAAGTCGACGTTAACCCTTTTGATTGGTCCATCAAATGTATTATCAGTTTTGTAAATAACAAATATATATTTATGAATGTGATCGTTGCCAGTGCCCCTGGACTGGCTCTTGTGCGGGTGGCACATAAAATACACCATTTTGAGCGTGGCTGTTGCCAGTACCGCCTGACTGGCCTTCGTGCCGGTGTCACGTAAAAGCACCCACTACGCTCTCTGAGCGGTTGGCGTTAGGAAGGGCATCCAGCTGTAGAAACTCTGCCAAATCAGATTGGAGCCTGGTTTAACCATCTGGTTTCACCAGTCCTCAGTCAAATCGTCCAACCCATGCTAGCATGGAAAGCAGACGTTAAACGATGATGAATCTCGCTCAAATAAATGTTTGCTTTAGGAAGGACATCCAGCCAAAAAACCATGCCAAAGCAGGCATTGGATCTCAATGCAGTCCTTGAATGCATCAGAACCTGTCAATATACACAATAGGCTTCTTTCAGTTTCTGTCTGAAAATTGTAGTTGTGGCATATGCCAGTACTGCTTGACTGGCACCCGTGCTAGTGGTATGTAATAAGCACCATTCAAACATGGGCCGATGCCAGTGTTGCCTGACTAGCTTCCAATGCTGAAGGCATGTATGAAAAAAAAAAAACCATCTAAATGTGGCTGATACCAGTCCTCTCTGACTGGCTCCTGTGTTGGTGGCACATAAACACACCATCTGAACGTGGTCGATGCCAGTGCTGCTTGAGTGGCTCCCATGACGGTGGCACATAAACAGCATCGACTACACTCTCAGAGTGGTTGGCATTAGAAAAGACATCCAGCCGTAGAAACCTTGCCAGATCAGATTGGAACCTGGTGCAGCCTTCTGGCTTGCCAGTCCACAGTCAGACCATCCAGCCCATGCCAGAATGGAAAACAGACCAAATTCACTCAGAATGATTTGGTCATTCCAAAGCTATAGTAGAAAACACTTGCTCAAAGTGCTATTCAGTGGGACTGAACCTGGGACAATGTGGCTGGGAAGCCAGCTTCTTACCACACAGGCCACAGAACTGTAACATATCTTGTTATACTTAGTGACTGACCAGTTATTTTGTGGGAATCAGAATAGCATAAAACTAATTTGAAAAGGCACCAGTACCAAGTAATTGCAATCTGTCATGTGGATGATAATCAGCTCTGTGGCCATACTGGGGCATGGCCAAAGAGCTGATTGGGTGTAATTGAATAAAAGGCTATATTATTAGTGGCTGAAAAACCAATTCAGCTCAGCTATGACTTTCCTTTTGTTTTCGTTACTTGCCAAAATCTGTGAGAAATTTTCAGCTTTTTTTTTTTTTTTACCCCCAGGGTGAACTGATGTGGCCTCCGCCACCCCCACCTGCTCCTGCTGCTGCAGCTCCAACTGCAGCTGCTGCAGAAAAACCTGCAGCTGTCGAACCCGCTCCTCCAAACTATTTCAACAACACACTGAAGGATGCCTTCATGTACACTGCAGGACTCAGCTCCATCATCGGTATGTCGAAGCGTCTCTCCTCACTCTTGTAGTTCTTTGGATATGATTACATACGATATGTGTGTCCTTCTCCTCCTTACTTTCCATTCTGGCTGGTTTTTCCCCTCTCATCTCTCCATCATAACTCTCTCTCTCTCTCTCTCTCTACTCACCTCTTTGTGTATCCGGCTATCTTTCGATTTGATGTGAGGAAATGTTAATTGAATAGCACATGGGTTTTCTTTACATCTAATCGGCCTTCCGCCTTGAACCCTAATCCTAACCCTAACCAGATGTAAACAAAACCCATGTGCTTTTCACTTGACATTGTCCAACCCATGCTAGCATGGAAGGCGGACGTTAAACGATTATGATTTCCTCACATCAAATCGAAAGATAGCCGTGTGTCTTTTCCTTCCAGTGTCTCCATCATAGCTATGACTCTCACCATGCATCTTTCCATTTCTAGCTGTTACTACTCTCATTTCTCTGTCTTAACTGCTGTTATTTACTCACAAACAGTCACACTATTTCATAATTGATTTTTACTGCAAAAAAAAAATAAAATAAAAACTGGAATGGACTTATTCATGGGGCAGAGCTAAAACTAAGAAGGGAAAAAATTTGTACCAAGACTTAACACAAAATAATGAGTGTGACTTGAGTAAACTTGTGTAAATACGACAGGTCTTTCTCCCACCTTTCTTTCATAGCTATCTTTCTCTTCTCACTTTCCATCATAGCTATGTACCTCTCCCCTTCCACCTCTATATCACAGCTATTTCCCTTTCTGCTCTCCTGCATAGCTATCTTTCTTTCTCTCTCATCTCAGCTATACGGCTTTTTAATGTTTTCACTGTCCATTTTTTCTTGTCTTGGTTTGTGTTTGCTACCTTGGAATTCTCTGTTTAGTGGGTTGATCCACTACTCAGGAAGAAACTATTCTAAGAGTGCATCCTGCCTCATCTTCGAAACGCCTAGTTTAGAATAGAGGCAGCTGATGAAGAATTAATCCAAGTGGCTATTTGTTTTTCTATGTGTTCATTCCGTTGTCTGTAGTTCATTTTTCTAACGTCCTGTACCCGAATATGCATCTATATACACATGTAAATGTAAGTATGTACGTATATGTGTGTATACATGCTTATATATCCATTGTATTATTATATCTCTCTCTCACCTCAGCTATCTCTCTCTCTCTCTCTCACCTTTCATCATAGCTATGTCTCTTTCTCTTCCACTTCTCCACCATAGCTCTATGTCCCTGTCTCTCTCTCTCTCTCTCTCTCTCACTTTCTCTCTCTTTCTTTCTCTCTCTCTTTCTCTCTCTCTCTCTCTGTCTTTCTCTCTATCTCTCTCTCTTTTTCTCTCTCTCTATCTCTCTCTCTCTTT
>NC_069004.1:25940567-25943764 GCF_001194135.2 Octopus bimaculoides
CTCTCTCTCTCTCTCTCTCTCTCTCTCTCTCTCTCTCTCTCTCTCTCTCTCTCTCTCTCTCTCTCTCTCTCTCTCTCTCTCTCTCTCTCTCTCTCTCTCTCTCTCTCCTCCATCACAGCTATACCTCTCTCCAGTGACCACACTAAGATTTGAAATCTCAACTTCACAATCACTAGCCCAGCTGTTTGCTTCTAATACCTAAAAATTCTTTCCTCTTCTTTACAGGTCTTGGTATTGCCTCACCAAACCCAGCTTTCACTACAATGGTCACAACATTTGGTTTGTCTGGTATTGTTGGTACGTACAGAAGGAGGCCTTTCTTTTTCTTCCTTTTTTATACTCTTTTACTCTTTTACTTGTTTCAGTCATTTTGACTTTGGCCGTGCTAGAGCACCGCCTTTAGTTGAACGGATCGACCCTCAGCACTTATTGTTTGTAGGCCTAGTACTTTATCAGTCTCTTTTGCTGAAATGCTAAGTTACAGGGATGTAAACATACCAACATCGGTTGTCAAGCGATAGTGAGGGGACAGACATAGACACACAAATGCATATATATATATGTGATGGGCTTCTTTCAGTTTCCGTCTACCAATCCACTCAAGGCTGTGGCCATGCTGGGGCACTGCCTTGAAGTGTTTAGTTGAGCAAATCAACCCCAGGTTAAATTCATCATCATCATCGTCGTTTAACGTCCGCTTTCCATGCTAGCATGGGTTGGACAATTTGACTGAGGGCTGGTAAAACCAGATGGCTACACCAGGCTCCAATCTGATTTGGCAGAGTTTCTACAGCTGGATGCCCTTCCTAAACGCCAACCACTCAGAGAGTGTAGTGGGTGCTTTTACGTGACACCGGCACGAAGGCCAGTCAGACGGTACTGGCAACGGCCACGCTCAAAATGGTGTATTTTATGTGCCACCTACACAAGAGCCAGTCCAGGGGCACTGGCAACGATCTCGCTCGAAAGTCCTTACACATGTCGCAGGCACAAGTGCCAGAAAGGTGATGCTGGGCACAGGTGCCATCACAATTTCGCTTTATATATATATATATATATGTTGCCTTTTTTAATGCATCAGCACCTCCCAATGTATATCTATTTCAAAAATAGGCCAGGATGTGATTTGAGGAAGATTTTCCTGTTATTTCTAGCATGCTCCCTCATCAATGCAGTGTTTGTGTGTGTGATATGGTTTGATCAATATTTTTGAGCTCAAATATGATAACATCCAAAACTCAAGCTGTCAGGTCACTAAATAGTGATGTATCTTATCATGTTGACCCTTGACAGGTACTTGTTCTCTTTTTCTATCTATAACTGTGTTCTTGATATTTTATTGTATGTGTGCACATGTTTTTGTGTATGTCTTTGCAAGTTGCTGTATGTGTGTCTTTGTGTGCCTGAAAGTTTGCGTATGAGAAAGACTTTGAATTTGTGTATGTACTTGTGGGAATTGAATTGGGAGTTTGTGTGTGTTTATTTCTGTATATCTGTCAGTTTGTATGTATGTGTGTCTGTATATCTCTTGTGGAATTTATGTGTGAGCTTAAACTTGTGCATATGTGACCTTATTGTTGATGTGTCTGTGTGAGCATATTTGAATAGTGTGTGAGTGAGAGAGAGCAAGCAGGTGTGTATATGTGTGTGTGTGTGTGTGTTTTATTTAGAGGTTATCATTTGTGTTTATATGTCATGACTTCACAAACCCTGACTAAGGCATCTATGTATTAACTTTCTGTGTTTAAATATGAGATTTATGTCTAAAAATAGGTTGTTATCTTTATTTGAGGACTTCCTTAGACTGTCGGGTGATCACCTACCTTGGTATTGAAGTCTTTTAACAGGAATGAAACATCCTCATTTAGCCATGAAGAAGGGAGCTGGCATAGCCATTAGCACATCAGGCAAAATGCCCAGTTGCATTTCTACCTTAACAAATTCCCATTCAAGCATGGTCAAGTAGATGTTGATGATGAGGATGACGAATGAATGAATTTGAGAGAATGAAATTGATTGAACAGATTGGATTCATTAATAAACTGGACAACCAGAAGTTAGCAAGCTTAGAAGGAATATTGTTCTCACTTTTAAGAATTCCCAACCAAATGGAGAAAACGAAATTGTTTTCCTGCCAAATTCCATGTGATGAATCTAATTTTCCTTAAATCAGTGCTTCACAAACTTTAACTATTGTCCCTTTTGTTTTCCCAACACTTTTTTAATGCTCTCTTGCATGGGTTGGACGGTTTGACAAGAGCTGGGAAGCTGCACTAGGTTCCAGTATGAATTAGCTTGGTTTCTATGGCTGGATGCCCTTCCTAGTGCCAACCACTTTACAGTGTGTTGTTTGTTCCTTCTCAAGCCATTCCTTTCATCATTAACATCATCATCATCATCGTGTTGGGGAACAGATGATAGTCAGATGGGACCAAACAATAACAGCAACTATGTCATCATCACTGCGATACCAGTTCTCAGCCAAGTGTTTCTACATGTTGAGGAACATCTGGGGCCAAATCAGGAGAATAGGGAGGGTGATCAACCAGTTCAAAGCCACAGCCATGCACAGCAGCCATTGAAAGCAACAACTTGTCCTGATGAAACACCACCTTTTTCATTACTGGTTACTTTTGAAGTCTTCTTTGAAGAATCAGATGTCAGTTAACCTGAAAAGAAACAATGCATTTATTAACCCTTTCGTTACCGTATTTATTTTGAGATGCTCTGTGTTTCTTTGAATTACTTTAAATATAACAAAGAATTTAGTAAAATAACTGAGTTATCATTAAACTAGTGTTAGGAACATTAAATTGTGACTAAGGTTTGGTGGAAGATTTTAATTCAAAACTTATAAAAACAAGACATTTGTACTCGAGCCAGAGCCGGTTTCAGCCGGGTTGATAACGAAAGGGTTAAGAAGAAGAGTTGGAATTAATGCATGCAAAATTTCACAGCTCTAGCATCACTCCTTTATAGTCAGCTTATGGACTTTTCAGCCTACCCTTGTAATTAAGTTTCTTCGTTAATAATTGTCTTAATACTTCTTGGCGAGCTGGCAGAATCATTAGCATCCTGGGCGAAATGCTTAGCGGTATTTCGTTTGTCTTTACGTTCTGAGTTCAAATTCCGCCGAGGTTGACTTTGCCTTTCATCCTTTCGGGGTCGATAAATTAAGTATCAGTTGCGTACTGGGG
>NC_069004.1:25944021-25949294 GCF_001194135.2 Octopus bimaculoides
AATCTGATTTGGCAGAGTTTCTACAGCTGGATGCCCTTCCTAACGCCAACCACTCCGAGAGTGTAGTGGGTGCTTTTACGTGTCACTCGCACGAAGGCCAGTCAGGCGGTACTGGCAACGGCCACGCTCAAAATGGTGTATTTTACGTGCTACCGGCACAAGTGCCAGGAAGGCGACGCTGGGCACAGGTGCCATCACAATTTCGTTTTTGCTTGCCCCAACAGGTCTTCGCAAGCCGGGTTTCGTGTCCAATGAAGGAGACAACGTTGGCATGGGTGCCAGTCGTCGAATTTAGTTCGATTTCGATTTCACTTGCCTCAACAGGTCTTCGCAAGCGGAGTTGTGACTCCATCAATTCCTTGGGATATCTGAAGAAGGAATTTTCATTCCGAGATATCATATCAGACTGGGGACGATTAAATTACACCAGTTCTTATTGTTCGTTGTTTGTATTACAGTGCATTGTTGTGTCATTCAAAACATTTTATTCTTTACAAACAATATACAATGCTTCAAGTCAACTACAACACTCTCCTTTCTCTATTTTAATGCGTTTTTGTCCTCTTCTCCATTCCAGGTTATCACACTGTGTGGGGAGTCACTCCTGCTCTTCATTCTCCTCTCATGTCTGTCACCAATGCCATCTCTGGAATCACAGCTGTCGGTGGTATGCTGCTGATGGGTGGAGGTTACATGCCCTCCAATACCTCTCAGGCCCTCGCTTGCACTGCAGCGTTCATTTCTTGCATCAACATCGGCGGTGGTTTCTTGGTTACCCAGCGCATGTTGGACATGTTCAAGAGACCAAGTAAGTTGACTTTCTCTCTCTCTCTCAACCTTCTTTTTTTTAACCTTTTAGCATTTAAACCCAGCCATATCTAGCCAAAATATTCTGCCTGTTTTATGTTCAAACTGGCCAGATTTGGCCTCTCACACCTATCCTACAATGTCGTTTTAGCAATAAACATTCACTTCATCAAAATCTCGAAGGTACAAGCAGAGCATTTGACAGAATAATCTGAATACTAGTTTAAACTAGCCATAACCAACCCAGATATTCTATGTTTTATGTTAAATTTGACGAGATCCAACATCTCACACCTACCCTGCAATGTCAGGGAAATCTTGAAGCTATGAGATAACGCATGATTAATTCAAAACGATGTGAATAAATAAGCATTACATTTGACAAAGAAATCTTAATGTTAAAGGGTTGAATTTTTTGTAAGGGGCAGCTTCTTTCATTCTGTTGATTAATTAATTTTTTAAAGCTTTTATGAGGGGCTGGTGAAAAGTTCCTGGCTATCGTGAAAGGCCTGGTTAGAGGCTCCACCTTCCAAGTTCTTTCACAGGGCTTAGAAGAACTGAAGGACCGTTACAATAAGTGTGTGAATCTGAGAGGGGAATATGTTGAATGAAATTGTAATTAATTGTTCCTCCTGTATTTTCTTTTACCCAAATCCAAGAACTTTTCAGCAAACCCCCTCGTATTGTATTTATTTGGGGTTTATCGATTTATTTTGTGTTTGTATTTATTTATTTTTGCTTTGGGACTTTTTTCCCTTTGCTGGAATTGCAGTTTTTCGGAATTCTTTCTTCGTTCATGTTTCTCTCTCCCAACTCCCTTTCTCTCTCTCTCTCTCTCTAGTTTCCTTTACAATCTGAGATTGTTCCCTAACATAAATGCCATACAGGGGACACTTGCTTATTCACACTTTCAGTCTTTCTTTTTCACATCCATTCTTTCTCTCTTACACTCTCACACTCTCACACCCACTCTTTCTTTTACTCTCCCATACCCACTTTCTCTCTTTCTGTTTCTTTTTTACTCTCACTCACACTCCTCTCTCACTCTCACTCACACTCATCTCTCACTCTCACTCACACTCATCTCTCACTCTCACTCCTCTCTCACTCACACTCCTCTCTCTCTCTCTCATTCTCACTTGTCTTTTTCTTTTTGTTTTACTATTGCCTTCTCCCTCTCCATCACTAATCTCCTCTCCCCATTACTAACCCCTTTCCGTTACCACCCTTCTCTTCCATCACCAATATAAATTCCACAATATATCTAATACATCTCTCTCTCTCACTCTACAGCCGACCCCCCAGAGTTCAACTACCTGTATGGTGTCCCAGCTGCCGCTTTCCTCACTGGTTATGGTTTAACAGCATACCAGGGTACCTACCCAGACATCCACCAGATGACTTATCTGGCTGCTGGTCTTTGCTGTGTTGGGGCCCTCACTGGCCTCTCTTCTCAAAGTACCTCCAGAGTCGGTATGTTCAGTTATTTCATTTGTGTGCTTGCTTGTGTATAGCATGTGTGTGTATGTCATTATTCGGTTTTATTTCAAGATTTCTTGCCAATGGAGAGAAAGCTGATTTCAAAAATGGCTTCATCATCATCATCATCGTTTAACGTCCGTTTTTCCATACTGGCATGGGCTGGACAGTTTGACTGGTGACTGGCAAGCCAGTGGCTGTACCAGGCTACAATATTTGGTTTGCAAGAATCTTGATATGAACCTGTGTGTTAAAACACCTTTCGTCATTATTATAATTGTATCCAGGGCTCAGGGTGTACTGCAAGTCTTTGGAAAAGTTACCAAAACTGTATGAACAGTGCATAGAATATGCACACAAAATGGACTGTGAATAAGTCTACAAAAGGAAGAAACAGGGATTGGGGGCATCGGGGGTTACTGTTGTTGAATTTCAGGAATCATGGGAGTGTAGCGACATCTTATAGCAGACGACTGTTATATGTTCAATGTCCGGAGTTTTATCCACGCATGCGCAGAGACTAGTTCCGGAAGGAATACAGGAAGAGTCTCATGCGCATGCGTGGAGTTCGACACCCAGCTTTGGTGCCTTTTCTCAGTCTCTTCGTTGACTGATCTCCGTCGAGCCAAGATGTCCAACAGAGCTCTCTCACATGTCAGCACCAGAGCTTCACAAATAACCACGGAAATCATTCAGGAGGCATCTCAGTAACCGAGGGCGACGAGCTACTGAATTCCCTCCAAGCGTGAACTGAATTCCACTGTAAATAAATATTGTTATGTTGTTCAGAATCTGCGTTCCGTTGTTTCTTCTAGAAATTTAATGTACGGAAGCGGTGTACACCTAATGGTGTATAACCACTTCCCTACAGGAGTTTTGAAGGATGTAGTGTCCTAACAGCTGGCAACTGATGCCAATAATAAACACTCTTGGAGAGGAAGTTTTTGAAGAGGTTTTGAGTGACAAAGAACTTTGACAAATCTAACTCATTAACTGATTAGTTAGTTGGTTTAAATAAATAATAAAGGGGTGAAATACAATTAACGCTTTTGTTACCATATTTCTGATAACATATGCTGCCTTTGTTTCAGTCACTTTTTTAAAGTAATGAAGAATTACATAAAAACAACTTTTGAATTATTAAGCTGGGACATGGAACAAAAAGATTTTGACAGCAAATTATAATTTTGACAACTTTTAAACAGTAAGTTGACGTTATAGAAATTGGGGTAGTCTCAGGCAGGTTGGTATCAAAAGGGTTAATGTGTGTGTGTGTGTGTATTACTAATATAATGACTGTCCTGAGATACAACAAAAAATACATTTTATTCAAACCCATAATTCGACTCGCATGTTTTATCAATTTCTGTTCTATTGCAGGTAATTCTCTCGGTATGATTGGCGTCTCATCAGGTGTCGCTGCCACTCTTGGAATCATTAAACCTACCCCTGAACTCTTCACCCAAATGGCTGTCACTATGGGTAGTGGTAAGTACAAATGCCCTTTCTTGCCGGGGTAGGGCTTGGTGCCTTTCACAAGTGACTCATTTTACTGCAGGCTGTGTTTTATAAACTCCTGTAACAATCATAAAACAACCACAATCAAGCCAAATAGATTTCCACTGCTTGGTTGCTGAACCTGCTGAAAATAGCAGCCAATTATTATCACATCACAGTGGATCTTCCAATAGAACGAAGGATACAGTTTCCATTGACTTTTTCCTTCTAATTGCTGATGCTGTCTGTTGGCTATTATCATGTGTATTCAAGTTTAGATTAGGTACACAGTTGTCCTGATCTGGTAAGTGTTGTGCACAAAATTCTTAGCCTTTGAGTCACTTTGTAACTTCTGCCTATGAAAATATACAACATGTGTATACTCATGTTCAAGAGTTCTAATTTTCCTGTTTGTATTACCGAAATTACATCATCATCATCGTCTTTGTTTAACATCCACCTTCCAGGCAAGCATTGGTTGGATGGTTTGATGGGAGTCAGTCAGGCAGAAAACTACATGAAGCTTCTGTGTCTGTTTTGACATGGTTTTTACATGGCACCAGCACAGGCAAGGTCAGTTTCAGCATGGTTTTTACAGCTTGATGCCCTTCCAAATGCTAATCACTTCACTGTGTGGACTGGATGCTTTCTACATGGCCTCAGCACCAGCAGGGTCACCAAGTAACTTGCAAGACAAGGAATTCTGAGAAGCGCCGGGGCATTAGAAGAGGTGGTCTTGTGTCAGATGATAAAAGATTAGAGTATAATAAAGAGACAGAGAGGCAGAAACAGTTGTCTTGCTATAGAGGAGGTACATGGTTACCTGGCCAAGAGATAGGGAAGTGTGAAATATTGGATGGAAAGGTAACCTTTAACTTTTTCTGTGTAAGGATTTTTAAACCTAATATTTACATGGTATTACTTATAGCTTTATCTACTTTGATTTTTATCATTAAAAATGGTCGCCAAAATGAGAGGGTCATCACAGTTTATATCTTGACATGTTTTCTGAACTAAATTTTTAGTCTTAAGTTTTAATTCAACTGAAGAAAACAAGTTGTTTTTTTTTCATGATGTAATTGGTGTATTCATCAATATAAAAACATATCTGAAATAGCTGTAATGAACATCAACCCATTTGTGTTCTTTATATATATATCATCATCATCATCATCGTTTAACGTCCGCTTTCCATGCTAGCATGGGTTGGGCGATTTGACTGAGGACTGGTGCAACCGGATGGCTACACCAGGCTCCAATCTAATTTGGCAGAGTTTCTACAGCTGGATGCCCTTCCTAACGCCAACCACTCAGAGAGTGTAGTGGGTGTGTGGTAAGTAGCTTGCTTACCAACCACATGGTTCCGGTTTCATTCCCACTGCGTGGCACCTTGGGCAAGTGTCTTCTACTATAGCCTCAGGCCGACCAGAGCCTTGTGAGTAGATTTCGTAGATGGAAACTGAAAAAAGCTCATCATATATTTGTGTGTG
>NC_069004.1:25949636-25953903 GCF_001194135.2 Octopus bimaculoides
AGCGGTTCGGCAAAAGTGACCGATAGAATAAGTACTAGGCTTCCAAAGAATAAGTCCTGGGGTCGATTTGCTCGACTAAAGGCAATGTTCCAACATGGCCACAGTCAAATGACTGAAACAAGTAAAAGAATAAAGAGTAAAAGAGATATATATATATATATATATATATATATGAGAGAGTGTGGGGGTGGGGTTGTCAGTGTGGGTGTCTGTATAGGTGCAGGTGTAGTTGTATGCTAAGGAGGTTACTTCCCAAGTACATGGTACCTGGTTCAGTCCTACTGTGCGGAACCTTGGGCAAGTGTATTTTGCTATAGCCCTGTGCCAACCAAAGGCTTGTGAGTTGATTTGGTAGATGGAAACTGAAAAAAGCTCATCATATATTTGTGTGTGTGTGCAATGTTTCCTTTTCTTGATATCATTGGATGGTTGTAAACAAGTGTCACTGTCATACAAGTGGGGTCCTTCATTTCCAATCTTCCATAAAAAATGTTTTGTATGAGTGAAATATTACTTTGGATACAAATGAAGGTTTGCAACAGGAGGGGCATCCAGCCATAGAAATTCCACCTCAGCAAGTTCTGTCTGATCCATGCAAGCATGGACAACAATGATGTATAATGATAACAGTGAAAAAAAGAATAAGGCAGGCAATAGAATCCTGTGAGGAACTTCTTACCACAGTAAAGAAACGCAAGCTCAGGTGGATTAGGAATGTCACCCACTCATCAGGGAACAGTCAAAGGTTGCAGAGGCACACACAGAAAGAGGTGGAGAAATATTTATGAGTGGACAGGCCTAAAGATTGAGGCGGGTGGAGGGATCTTGTCACAAAGTCATCAAGGGTGCCCCAACGGTCAACCAGACTATGGGATATGTAATGTAATATAATCATCATCATCATCATCGTTTAACGTCCGCTTTCCATGCTAGCATGGGTTGGACGATTTGACTGAGGACTAATGAAACCAGATGGCTACACCAGGCTCCAATCTGATTTGGCAGAGTTTCTACAGCTGGATGCCCTTCCTAACGCCAACCACTCAGAAGGTGTAGTGGGTGCTTTTACGTGTCACCGGCACGAAGGCCAGTCAGGGGGTACTAGCAATGGCCACGCTCGAAATGGTGTATTTTATGTGCCATCCGCACAGGAGCCAGTCAAACGGGACTGGCAACTAACTCGCTCGAATGTCTTTTCACGTGCCAGGAAGGCGGCGACGTTGGTAATGCTTATCCTAATACATTTTTCCTTTCTTTCTTTCCGTGTCATCTTGATGACATCCAGGTGGTCTAATCGGCTCCGTTTTGGCCAAGAGGTTAGAGGTCACGGACCTTCCTCAGATGGTGGCTCTCTTCCACAGCCTTGTTGGTGCAGCCGCAGTGTTTACGTGTTTCGCTAATCATTTGGCGGAACAACCACACTTTGCCACTGACCCCGCTGCGTCAGTCATCAAGACCGCCCTTTTCCTTGGTACCTACATCGGAGGTGTTACATTCACTGGGTCTCTTGTTGCTTTCGGCAAATTACAAGGTATGTATTTATTATAATTTATTATAATCTATTCCGTCACAGGTTTCAGACATTGGATTGTAGTCATGCTGGAGAGTCACCTAAGTTCATCTCGGTTTATATATTGTTGAGTAAAATTGCAGTTGTGGCTGTGAAGCTTGCTTTCCAACCATGTGGTCTTGGGTTCAGTCTCACTGCACAGCATTTTGGGCATCTTCTACTATAGCCATGGACCGACCAACCAACCAACCAACCAAAGCCTTGTCAATGAAATTTGCTTTGATGATGATGATGATGGTGGTGATGAGTTCAAATTTTACCAACGTCAACTTTGTCTTTTCTTTCTGAGGTCGATAAAATCGAGTACCGGTCATCTACTGCCCAAATCAGAAACAAATGTTTATTAGCAGAACAGGCAAAGTGCTGGACTAACTGCTATACTTAAGTCTTTTTCTATTGTGTTCACAGTCACAGAAAGGAGACTCCATAGTGTCTCCATTTTGGTGTCCCTTATTAACCCAAATCAAATAGGGAGTCTCTTAAGATATTTCCACTGCTACCCCAGCATTATCCGTTAAATTATCTCAGTAGGGATAGCTGTGTAGTAAGAAGTTTGCTTCCCAACTAAACGGTTCTGGGTTCAAGCCCACTGCATGGCACTTTGGGCAAGTGTCTTCTACTATGACCTCAGGCTGACCAAAGCCTTGTTAGTGAATTTGGTCGGTGGAAACTGAAAGAAGCCCATCGTGTGTGATTTTGTGTATTTCTTTCTTTCCCTCCCCCCAGCAATTGACAACTGGTGTTGGCGTGTTTACATCCTTGTAACTTAGTGATTCAGCAAGAGAGACTGATAGAATAAGTATGAAAGTTAACAAGTAAGTATTGGCATCAATTCATTCAACTAAAATTCCTCAAGTTGGTGCCCCAGTATGGCCACAGTCTAATGACTGAAACAAGAAAGAAAAAAATAAGATAGATTGAAATAATGTTATGTTTTCTCTTCCTCCATTTAGGGATCATGAACTCTGCTCCCATCATGTTGCCAGCACGTCATGCTTTGAATCTTGGACTCCTGACAACCAATGTTGGTGCTATGGGTTATTATATGATGACCAATGATCCTACATCCAGTATGCTTATGCTCGGTACTACTGCTTCCTTGTCTAGTGTTATGGGACTCACTTTAACTGTGGCTATTGGCGGTAAGTAATTGTTTTGCTTTGCATTTATTAATATTTATTGCTGTCCCAAGGTGCCGAGCTGGCAGAATCGTTAGCATGCCGGGCACAATGCTTAGCAGCATTTCATCTGTCTTTAAGTTCTGAGCTCAAATCTCACTGAGGTTGACTTTGCCTTTCATCCTTTCAGAGTCAATAAAATAAGTACCCAGTTGAGCACTGGGGTCGATGTAATTGACTTAACTACTTCTGAGTATGTGTATAAAAAATTGCATCCCTCTACCAAGCCATGTTGCGCCAGTGTGGCAGAAGAGACTCATCAAACCAATATGGTCTCAAGCTTAAATTCACGAAACTTAGACTGGCTCCTGTGCAGGTGGCACATAAAGAACACCATTTGAGCGTGGCCGTTGCCAGTACCACTGGACTGGCCTCGTGCCAGTGGCACGTAAAAAATCACCCACTACACACTCGGAATGATTGGCATTAGGAAGGGCATCAAGCTGTAGAAAATTTGCCAGATCAGATTGGAGCCTGGTGTAGCCATCTGGTTCACCAGTCCTCAGTCAAATCGTCCAACCCATGCTAGCATGGAAAGTGGACGTTAAACGATGATGATGATGAATAACCTGAATGTTAAGGGATTAAACAAAATTTCATTGCAAAAAGTCACTGCAATCAAATCTGAAGAAAGAAAGCTGTGTAATTAAATTGTCCTAATTACTCTCCTCCTTTATTTCTAGGTGCTGATATGCCTGTTGTTATTACCGTCCTGAACAGCTACTCTGGTTGGGCCCTGTGTGCCGAAGGTTTTATGATGAACAACAACTTAATGACCATAGTCGGTGCTTTGATTGGTTCCTCTGGTGCAATTCTTTCCTACATCATGTGCAAAGTAATCTTTCTACTTTCTACTTCAATTTTTTTTTCGTATCCATGTTCTCATTGGCACAAACATTACCATTGGTGTTGGCATGACCATAGGCACTGTAATGGCTGCATGGTTAAGAAACTTACTCCCCAATCTTGTGGTGTCTGGTTCAGTCCCACCTTGGGCAAGTCCTTCTATAGCCTCAGGCTAATCAAATCCCTGTCAGTAGATTTGATTGATGGAAACTGTAAGATACTGTATATATTTATATGTATGTATGTTTGTGAGTGTTGTTGGCACTCTGTCGCTTACGACGTCGAGGGTTCCCGTTGATCAGATCAACGGAAAAGCTTGCTCATGAAATTAACGTGCAAGTGGCTGAGCACTCCACAGACACGTGTACCCTTAACGTAGTTCTCGGGGATATTCTGCGTGACAGTGTGACAAGGCTGACCCTTTGAATTACAGGCACAACAAAAACAGGAAGTAAGAGTGAGAGAAAGTTGTGGTGTAAGAGTACAGCAGGGTTCGCCACCATCCCCTGCCAGAGCCTCGTGGAGCTTTAGGTGTTTTCGCTCCATAAACACTCACAACGCCCGGTCTGGGAATCGAAACCGCGATCCTATGACCGTGAGTCCACTGCCCTAACCACTGGGCCATTGCGCCTCCACTATTTGTGAGTGTACTGTAGTCTTAAGATCATATGGT
>NC_069004.1:25954037-25956049 GCF_001194135.2 Octopus bimaculoides
AAAAGATGAAAGGCGAAGTCGACGGTGGTGGAATTTGAGCTCATAATGTAAACATGGACATAATAATAATAATAATGATGATGATGATTTCTGCTTAAGACACAAGGCCAGCAATTTCATGGGAAAGGGTAAGTTGATTACATCGATCCCTCAGTACTCAACTGGTACTGGTTTTATCAACCCCCAAAGGATGAAAGGCAAAGTCAACCTTGGCAGAATTTGAGATAATGTAAAGACGGATGAAATAGTAGTAATAATAATCCTTTCTACTAAAAGCACAAGGCCTGAAATTTTGGAGGAGGGGGGGGGCTAGTCGAGTACATTGGCCCCAGTGTTTCACTGGTACTTAATTTATCAACCCCAAAAAGATGAAAGGCGAAGTCGACGGTGGTGGAATTTGAGCTCATAATGTAAACATGGACATAATAATAATAATAATAATTCTTTCTACTGGAAGCACAAGGCCTCAAATTTGGGGGGAAGGAATTAAGTCTATTACATCGAAACCAGTGTGTAACTGGTACTTAGTTTATCGACCCTGAAAGGATGAAAGGCAAAGTCAACCCTGGTGGCATTTGAACTCAGAACGTGAAGACAGATGAAATACCATTAAGCATTTTGCCTGGTGTGCTAATAATTCTGCCAGCTCGTCAACTTGATGATAATAATAATAATAATAATAATGATGGTGATGATGATGATACAAGCAAGGCTTTTCACTACCAGTTTTTCACATAAAACATGTCTAGCCATCGAAAAATATTACCTTTCTGGGAATGGTTTCTGGTTGTAGAAAAATCTGCTTTAACAAATTCCATCTGACCCATGCAGGCATAGAAAAGTGGATGTTAAATGATGATATAAACAGAAAGTGTGTGGAAGCCTGAAGCTTACATATTCACAATGCATTGATTGTTGTAGAAAATATTTTCCTAAGTTGCCATGCAGCGAGGTTGAACCTGAACTCTGGTTGTGAAATGAAATTCTTAACCTTTATAGGTGCAGATGTGACTGTGTGGTAAGTAGTTTGCTTCCTAACCATGTGGCTCTGGGTTCAGTCTCATTGTGTGGCACCTTGGGCAAGTGTCTTCAACTGTAGCCTTGAGCCAACCAAAGCCTTGTGATTAGATGGAAACTGAAAGAAGCTCATATATTATGTGTCTGTACTTGTCCCCCACCACTGCTTGACAACCAGTGTTGGTGTGTTTACGTCCTCCGTCACTTAACAGTTTGACAAAAGAGACCAATAGAGTAAGCACCAGGCTTAAAAAGCAAAATAAATCCTGGGGTCGATTAGTTCAACTAAAATTCCTCAAGGCGGTGCCCCAGCATGGCCGCAGTCTTATGACTGAAAACCAGCAAAACATAAGATATCTCAGAGCTTCAAGATTTTAATGGATCCTTTACTTTTAGCATGACATTGTAGGGTAGGTGTGAGAGGCTAGATCTGGTCAGTTTGAACATAAGGCTGGTAGAAAACATTTTGGCCAGTTGAAATGCTAAAGGGTTAAAGAAAAATTTGTGCATTTATTTATCTATTTGTTTTTCCATTCCAGGCTATGAACCGTTCCCTTCCCAATGTAATCCTTGGAGGCTATGGAACCAGCTCGACTGGCGGAGGCAAACCGATGAGTATCACAGGAACACACACTGAAATAGATGTCGAAGGAACTTCCGAACTGATTGCTAATGCCAAAAATATCATCATTGTCCCCGGTTATGGCTTGTGTGTTGCCAAGGCTCAGTACCCTATTGCTGAGATGATCACTCTCCTCACAAGCAAAGGCAAGAATGTCCGTTTTGGAATACATCCCGTAGCAGGTGAGTGTCCTTCTGACTTAGCAATTTTCACTCTCGGTATGAAACCAATGCTAGTTTGTTTACCCCATGAATAAAGTAAATGTATATATACGATTATTAATCATAGGGCAGCAAAATAAATTTTAGAAATTTAATTTACCACCAGTGGTCCAGCGAGAATAAAAAATTAGTCGTTAAACGACGACGATGAT
>NC_069004.1:25956250-25957821 GCF_001194135.2 Octopus bimaculoides
AAAGAGCCCAATAGAATAAGTACTAAGCTTACAAGGAATAAGTCCTGGTGTCGATGTGTTTAACTAAAGGCAACGCTCCAGCATGGCTGCAGTCAAATGACTGAAACGAATATAAGAATAGGCGCAGGTCTGGCTATCTGGTAAGAAGCTACCTTCCCAACCACATGGTTCCGGGTTCAGTCCCACTGTGTGACATCACGGGCACATGTTTTTTTTACTATAGCCTCAAGCCGACCAAAGCCTTGTGAGTGGATTTGGCTGATGGAAACTGAAAGAAGCCTGTCACATATATATATATATGTGTATATATTTATCAGTCAATTCTATTGGCTTCAATCTATGGAGAAACAACTAAATTAGCCCTGTTTATATGCCTGGTGTATAGGTTATATATGAGGAGGAGACCCCCTTTGGTCATGACTGACCATGGGATTGCACCTAGAAATTTACCCTCTGAGGTACAAGTCCAGGTAAGGTTGTTTGTGGGAAACCAGCAGTCACCCATGCATACCAGCCTCCCCTCTACGCCGCCAGTGTTATCCAAGGGAAAGGCAAAGGGGCCGATACAGCTTGGCACCAGTGATGTTGCAACTCATCTCTACAGCTGAGTGGACTGGAGCAGTGTGATATAAAGTGTCTTGCTCAAGCACACAACCCGCAGCCCGGTCTGGGAATCGAACTCATCATAAGCTCGATGCTCTAACCACTGAGCCTTCACATAAGTACCAGGTATATGATGATGATGATGATATATATAATAATATTAGGGACAAAATCCAAAATTACAGGTAAAGACTCAATTAAAATCAATTTATAAAAAATTAAAATTTAATTGAGCTTTATAGATAAAATATATAGTTTTAGGGAAAATAACCAAGTTTCAAGAACTCATCGATGAAAATCCACTATACTCATTTATTGTGCTTTTAATTGTTAATTTTTCTATATGTGATAGTGGATTTTCATCGATGAGTTCTTGAAACTTGGTTATTTTCCCTAAAACTATATATATATGCATGCATGCATGCATGCACACAGTGTCCATGAATTACCTTTGCAATCTGAAAAATCTAGAATTTATAAAAAAAGGTTAACTCAGAGCAAGTTGCTTGCAACCAATGGATTCCACTTGCAAGTGTTCTGATGTTTCTACTAAAACTTTTGTTTTCCTGTTTTCCAATAAACCCTGCTGAGTTATCTTTACTTTCTGAATTTTTCAATTTATAAAAGTAAATTCCGGACATTATATATTTGAGAAATATCATATTTCTAAATCTCTCTGAGAGATTCAAGCAGTAGGGATGTGATAAAGTTGTTGTATATTGTCAACTTAATGTGACGTTCCCAATAAGGGAATATACTACTGCTGTTTAGCCCTAGGAAGCTGGACCGCTTCCTGTCGGCCTTGACACAATTACTGTGTCCTTATGTTTGCCGACAGGAAGCGGTCCAGCTTCCTAGGGCTAAACAGCAGTAGTATATTCCCTTATTGGGATTGTCACATTAAGTTGACAATATACAACAACTTATATACATATATATATGACTATTTGTAAATATTTCTGTTTGTC
>NC_069004.1:25957831-25958721 GCF_001194135.2 Octopus bimaculoides
TACTACTGCTGTTTAGCCCTAGGAAGCTGGACCGCTTCCTGTCGGCCTTGACACAATTACTGTGTCCTTATGTTTGCCGACAGGAAGCGGTCCAGCTTCCTAGGGCTAAACAGCAGTAGTATATTCCCTTATTGGGATTGTCACATTAAGTTGACAATATACAACAACTTATATACATATATATATGACTATTTGTAAATATTTCTGTTTGTCATCCTTTGTGTTATTTTCTTAATGATTGTTAAAATAAACCAAATCATTTAAAAATTATTTTTTTAATATTATCATATCCATTAAAAATTGCTCTTTTGTGAATTTCCAGGAAGAATGCCCGGTCAGCTGAACGTTTTATTGGCTGAGGCTGGAGTGCCTTACGATATTGTCCTTGAGATGGACGAAATCAATGATGATTTCCCTGAGACCGATCTAGTATTGGTTATTGGTGCCAACGATACCGTCAACTCGGCTGCTGAAGATGATCCAAATTCCATCATTGCTGGCATGCCAGTTTTGCGTGTCTGGAAGTCAGAACAGGTAAGACATTCTGCTTTTCTTTGTTTGTTAATGCAACATAGGTGGAGGCACAATGGCCCAGTGGTTTGGACAGCGGACTCGCAGTCATAGGATCGTGGTTTCGATTCCCAGACCGGGCGTTGTGAGTGTTTATTGAGCGAAAACAACTAAAAGCTCCTCGTGACTCCGGCAGGGGGTAGTGGTGAACCTTGCTGTACTCTTTCACCACAACTTTCTTCCTGTTTCTGTTGTACCTGTATTTCAAAGGGCCAGCCTTGTCACACTGTGTCACGCTGAATCTCCCCGAGAACTACGTTAAGGGTACACGTGTCTGTGGAGTGCTCAGCCACTTGCACGATAATCTCACGAGCAGGCTG
>NC_069004.1:25958731-25961110 GCF_001194135.2 Octopus bimaculoides
TCTGTGGAGTGCTCAGCCACTTGCACGATAATCTCACGAGCAGGCTGTTCCATTGATCGGATCAACTGGAACCCTCAACGTCGTAAGCGACGGAGTGCCAACAATGCAACATAGGTAAAGGCATGGTTGTGTGGTTTAGAAGTTCGCTTAGCAACCACATGGTTTTGGGTTCAGTGTCACAGTGCGGTCTTTTTGGCAAGCATCTTTTATTAGAACCTTAAGCCGACCAATGTCTTAGAGTGAATTTAATGGACAGGAACTGGGTGGAAGCTTGTGTGTGTGTGTGTCTTTGTTCCTATCCACCACTTGATAACCAATGTTGGTTTGTTTATGTTTCCATCACTCAGTGGTTCAGCAAATGGAACTTTTAGAATAAGGGCCAAATTTACAAAAATATAAAAATGAAAATTACTGGGGGTCAATCTATTTGACCAAATCCCTTTAAGGCTGTGCCCCAGCATAGCTGCAGTCCAAAGACTGAAGTAAGTTCTTTTACTTGTTTCAATCTATTGACCAAGCCCGTTCTGGGGTACTGGTTTCAGGTTTTTTATTTATTTCTTAATATTATTATTGCATCTCTTTGTTTTGACATTATGTGATACTTGTAAACAAGTGGAAATGGCTGTATTAGGTGCATGACAAAATTTCCATTTCGTTATAGTTCTTCACTTTAAACTCGCTCTGCTCTGTGACCCAGTATAGGGGCTATTATGTAACATGAACTGCATATCTATTATGAAAGAAAAGCATGGAGCATAAATTTTCACATCGTACATGCATGATGTTTCTGCCATCAATAATCGATGATAGCAAATTATAAATGCGCTTTGTAAAAAGCATTTGGTAATACCAAGCATGTCATCAGACAGGAAAGAATATCAATCACAAATATACAAGCATCTTAAATAAATACCTCGGTGTCACATAAAAGCACTTGTGCTGGCACCACATAAAAGGTACCCATGCAAATGCCATGTAAAAGGCACCTGTGCCATTGCCATATAAAAAGCACCCAGTACAGTCTGTAAAGTGGTTGTCTTTAGGAAGGGCATCCAACCATAGAAGCCAAAACAAATGATTGGGGCCTGGTGCAACCCTCCAGGTTGCCATCTCCTGTGAGACTGTCTAACCCAGGGGTTTTCAAACTTTTTGACTTGCGGACCCCTTTATATTTCAGGCTTTACCTTATAAATTCTTATGAAATTTATACATAAAAATTTGCTTAAAATAACATATATTTTTACATTTATTTATTTAACAAATAGGTTTATTGTCAATTAAAAGATTTCGATAAAAAACATATATAAAATCAAATTGCCCATAAAAAGTATTTGCTGTCCACGGATTCCCTGTCTTGTCCTTGCAGACCCCTCGTGGTCCGCGGACCAGTTTGAAAACCGCTGGTCTAACCCATGCCGGCATAGAAAACAGGTTAAATGATGATGAGTGTTGACTCAGTTGTTTCCCCTTGTTTCATTATGTCACCAAATGCAATTGCTATTATAGCCAAACCACCATCCCACCTCAGTTTCATCAACTCCCACTGGTTGTCTTGTAGCTCTCAGGTATTTATATAAGATGCTTGTGATTTATATTACAATCCTCTCTGATGACATATTTGGCATGATTGAAGGCCCTTTGTAAATCACACACACACACACACACACTCTCTCACTCACTCACACTCGTATTTAATATATGAATTCTTTCTTTTACCAGGTCATTGTTATGAAAAGGAGTTTGGGTGTAGGCTATGCCGCAGTTGACAATCCAATCTTTTTCAAGCCAAATACATCCATGTTGTTGGGTGATGCCAAGAAGACATGCGATGCTCTCCTCCGCAGAATGAGCACTCATTACGAATCATAACTGCAGTAGCTGTTAGAGCAACGATGTTTATAATTAAAATATATATAAGTAATGAGTCATAGAATATGCATGCATGCGTGTCTGTCTGTGGTTTGCCACCACAGCCGAGTAGAGCACGAATCTACCTTACTTTCTCTGGTCTGTTGAAACTTAGGAGCTAAAAAGAGAATGCAGTATAATACTTGAATTGAACTATTGAACAAACACACACTGTCTCTGTCATTTTGGTGTCTGAACTTGTTTGACCCTTTTTTTTTTTTCCTAAATAAATATAAAACTATAGAGAAAGAGATTTTTTTCTCCTTCTCCAATACGAAGGAGTTTGCAGAGAAAAAAATTGAAGTAGATAAAAGGGGCTTCATGAGCCCTTGAATCTTTCTCCATATACTTTCTTAGGCTTCAAAGGCCCTTTCAGAAAAACATCTGCAGAAGAGTTCTTTCTCTTCCTTCCTATTTCTTCATATCGCCAGCTACTTCATGTTTGTGCTTTAAAAAAAAAAAAAAAATAAA
>NC_069004.1:25961451-25962550 GCF_001194135.2 Octopus bimaculoides
ACAAAGGAAAAAAAGGGAACTCACCACAGTTTAATTTTTTAAAAGTTTTTTATTTGGCCCACACCCTCGAAGTTGACTCAGTAAAACAAAACAAAAAAAAACAAAAATCTATTGATTTAAAAATTAAAAACAAAACCGATACCTGAGTTTCGTTTTTTGAGTAAGTTATTTTTTAATTGCTGTATTGGGTTATTTGCATCTTCTGTGGTGGATAATCAGTGTTCAAATGCATTTGATCTGGGTAAATTATAATGCAAATTATAATGATGAACTATTGCGGTTCATCATCCAGTTGCATTTGGAATTTCCACTGCAGAGGATGCAAATAACCACAATGGTGAAACGTGTGTAGGGAACAAATGAGTTGAACATCTTGTGTTTATCATGGTTTTTTCCCATATTTGCTTTGTATACCACAGCCAGTAATGCAATTAAGAACAGTAATAACCACACCACTATATTTTTATTACTACTACTTTTTTCTGGCTCCACCTGATCATCCCTTCTCCACTTCTAAAATGTGAGTCATTTAGTTCCTCTACAACAGGGTTTCAAACCCTTTTCCTTCTTATAAACCCCTTTCATACCTACTTTTACACTACTGGACCCTCATAGCCATTCAATGTCTAAAAAAAATTCCTATTATATTTTCATAGTTAGGAATAAAACATTTTATTAAATATTTTGTATATTATAGAAATATAACCAATTTATTGTGCATAGATTGTAACAACAAAATCTTGTATGGACCCCCAAGGGTCATATGAATCCTGGTTGAGAACTGCTGCTCTACAGTAAGAAACCTGTTCCACTCTAACCCCTTCTCTCATATTTTAATCCCTCATCTTCCAGCATAGCTGGGAAACCATCGGGGCCAGTTGCCAAATTTGAGCTCATTTCGTTTATGGCAGCTATTACATCTTCCTCTTCAATGTCAATGTAGGTAATGGATGCAGTCTTTTTCTGCTGAGTGATATTGTCAAAGAAATCAGCTGGGTTCTTTATCTGCATGTGACTCAGAGGAGAAGTGAAAACACTCTTGAATTGTGCACTGAGCACTTCACTTATCCATGTGGGGTCCGCAGTCAGTGAGCCATTA
>NC_069004.1:25962603-25965042 GCF_001194135.2 Octopus bimaculoides
CTCTCTCCTTTTCATGGGAGAGTTTGATCTTGTTTTCTATTTCTAACAGTGTTAGTTTTAATTTAGCCCTTTTCCTATCATCCAGTTCTCTATTTAACTGGTTTGAGACCTTTGTTCTGTGTCTCATAAGGATTTTCCTGTCTCTAGGAATTCTATTGGCATGTTTGCTGGTCTTTCTTTTTGGCACGTATGTCTTGTATGGTTGACATAAAATGACTTAGTTTGAGGTCATTGTCTTGTATAGAAAGGCTGTCATGCCAGTTTTGATTTTGAATCTCTTTGTGAATTGACTTCCAGTCCGCCCTGTAGAAATTCAGGTTGGATATGGCTTGAGTCCTCCTGATGGGGTGGGTGTCAGTGGGTTGTCTAGGACCATACATAATTAATTCTATAATGTTATGATCTGAGAGAGATGTAGGTGTTACTTTCACATTATGGATTAGGCTCACGTTGTTTGTGAAGCAGAGATCTAAAATATTGCTTCCCCTGGTTGGTTGGAGTATCACTTGTTCCATGAACAGCAGGTTGGGGAATTCTTACAAAGATTTTGCCTGGCTTTGTTCATGCACTGACATCCCAGACAGGATGTGACCTTCAGGACATTTAACCTTTGGGAGGTTAAAGTCGCTTTGGAAAAGTATATTGATGTGTTGGTCCAGATTTGTCAAGACCTCTTCCATGCGTCTGAGGCTAACCTCAAATTTACCCTCCTGCTTTGCGGTATTTGGTGGACGGTATGTTGAGCATACAACTACATCAATTTGTTTTATGTATACTATTAAAGTATCACATACAGAGTTTGAGTGTGATAGTAGTAGTAGGGGTGTGACATCTCGGATGTACATTGCAACTCCCCCATGATTTCTATCCCTTCTGTCTGTTTGGAGTACGGCATACCCTGGTATGTTTATCTCCGCATCTGCTATATTAGATGTTAGATGCGTTTCGGTAAGCACCATGCATATTGCTTGATTGCATGTTACTAGGTCTTTCAGGTATTGAAACTTGTCTTTGTCGCCTGTTTGTAATAGGCCCCGGATATTCAGTAGGAATATGGGTGTGATATCTGTGCAGGGGTTCCTGGTGTTAGTGGTGGCCATCCCTGATCCATCATCTGTGCGGTGTTGACTCTGTATCCACGTTAGCTGATGCACCATTTTCTGGGCCATGCTTAAAGAAGCTTTCTGTTCAGCTGCTGCAGTTCGCACAGCCTCTGCACACAGCCTTTTGTTGGGAGCAGAAGGAATATATGGACTTCTCTCTTTGTGAGTCCTGTTGGTTCTTGGTGGATTATGGGTATGCAGGTTTAAGCTTTTTGCGCTCCGGTTTTTTTTTTTTGTGAGTGGTCATCTAGCTTGTTTAGCTGGTGGTGTTTGGGATGGGCAAATTTTTCTTCATAGAGAAGAAAAGTGACTTTGTTCCCCAATACATTAAGGTTCTTTATTGTGGAATTATCAATCTAGGTTTAAAATAAGAACCAAGGAAGATCTATTTTTGTTTGCTCCAAGCGGATTTGGCCGGTGGAAACTGAAAGAAGCCCATCATATATATGTGTTTGTCTCCCCATCACCGCTTGACAACTGGTGTTGGTTTGTTTGCACCCTTGCAAAAGGGGTTGATAGAATATGTCCTGGGGTCGATTTATTTGACTAAAACCCTTCAAGGCAGTTCTCCAACATGGCTGCAATCATAAAAGAATATGAAATGGTCTTTTGATTTCCATCGACAAAATCTATTCACAAGGTTTTGGCCAGCTTGTGGTTATAGCAGAAGGCATTTGCCCAAGGCACCACGCAGAGAGATGGAACCTGGGATCATGTGCTTGAGAAGCTTCTTAACATGTAGCCACGTCCGTGCCTATTGGTATACTAGAAAACGTTAACAGATCTGATTATTATTTCTATCAGAGATATTTGCAGTTTATTTTAAAGGAAGCACAACATTTGAACCACAGCTTGCCAGCAACCCACACCCCTGAACATATATTTATAAGATATAAGCTGATTTTCTGGCTGCCCTCACCCCCTTTTTTATTTTTCTTTATTGAAACAAATTGTCTTTTGCAAGCCATCAACTAAACATCAAAAAAAAAAAAAAAGAAATACAAGTAGTGCTAAGCGATTCAAGGGAGAATACTCTGGACTGTATAAATATCTTCTTTGGTAGCCTTAGAGAGAAATTGAACCTGTTATTGCAAGCTAATAAAAATATTCAGCAAGCAACTACTTGACCATCACTTTTACCATAAGTTACTCATACAGAGTGCCCCTGGACTGGCTCTTGTGCGGGTGGCACATAAAATACACCATTTCGAGCGTGGCCGTTGCCAGTACCGCCTGACTGGCCTTCGTGCCGGTGGCACGTAAAAAGCATCCACTACACTCTCTGAGTGGCTGGCGTTAGGAAGGGCATCCAGTTGTAGAAACTCTGCCAAATTAG
>NC_069004.1:25965052-25966167 GCF_001194135.2 Octopus bimaculoides
TTAGGAAGGGCATCCAGTTGTAGAAACTCTGCCAAATTAGATTGGAACCTGGTGTAGCCATCTGGTTTCACCAGTCCTCAGTCAAATCGTCCAATCCATGCTAGCATGGAAAGCGGACGTTAAACGACGATGATGATGATGTATGTGTGTGTATGCATATATATATGTACATACACACACATACATATATACTCGTATATACACATACCCACACATATTCTTTGATTTGTTTCAGTCATTTGACTGGAGCACTGCCCCAAAAGGTTTTAGTTGCTGTACTATGCTACAAGATTAGCCTGAGCTTAAGTACTCTATCACATACTCTGACTACCTCTATGACCTTATCCACGCATTTCTCAGCAAGAAGTATGCCCACACCACCTACCCCATTGCTGTTACCTTCTTAGATTTTATACCTATGTGTCTTGCCTGTGAGGAACCTGGCTGAAGCTCCTTTCCACCTTACCTCTTGAATGCAAGACACATCAACAATCTTGCTAGGCCTACATTGACAGTGCCAACTCTGAGAAACTGGAAAGGGACACTGGAAGAAGAGACGGTATTGAGCCCCCTGAAAAGAAGGTTTAGATGATCGTTTGATAACAGACATGTCACATCAGTTGTTCTTATTGGGAGGGGGTGAATGTAACGAAAGCATTGTAAATATAAGCGTTATTGCTACAAATATAAATAGGTCAATGATTAAATTAAGTAATAATTTATATAGAGAGAGAAAGAGGTAGGTGGTTTGTTCATTTCCTAAGTAACATATCTCCTTTTAGTACATGCAGTAGTGTGGATGATGGGGGGGGGGCAGAGCTGCACAAGTCTTCTGATACAGAAGCGAAGCAGAGCCCTGTAGGAGTTTCCAGTATAAGAGATTTCCAATATAGGTGGTGGGGACAGGAATGGGTGGGTGGATGCATCACAGATAAGCTTCGCCTCAGGAAATAGCAATAGAAGTAAGGCACAGAGAGAGAGAGAGGCTTGAAAGACTTTATCGCTGGAGGAAATCATGACAAGAATGAGAAAGATACGAATTATAAAACAAGGCAAGAACGTTTACGAATTTTAGAGTGAGGGAGAGATCACTGAGGAAAACATGGCAAAGTATG
>NC_069004.1:25966435-25968055 GCF_001194135.2 Octopus bimaculoides
GTAAGTAGCTTGCTTACGAACCACATGGTTCCGGGTTCAGTCCCACTGCGTGGCACCTTGGGCAAGTGTCTTCTACTATAGCCTCGGGCCGACCAAAACCTTGTGAGTGGATTTGGTAGACGGAAACTGAAAGAAGCCTGTCGTATATATGTTTGTGTGTCTGTGTTTGTCCCCCCCCCCCAACATCGCTTGACAACTGATGCTGGTGTGTTTACGTCCCCGTAACCTAGCGGTTCGGCAAAAGAGACCGATAGAATAAGTACTAGGCTTCCAAAGAATAAGTCCTGGGGTCGATTTGCTCGACTAAAGGCGGTGCTCCAGCATGGCCACAGTCAAATGACTGAAACCAGTAAAAGAGTAGGAGAGGTACCTGTATTTACTGAAATCTTCAAGATTTGTATTTGGAATAATGAAGTTGTTTCATTGTTTGTTTATATTTCAAAAATTTACATGTGCATATATGGGGTCCACATGATAAGATAGCTCTCAGGGGGTCCACAAGCAAAATAAGATTGGAAACCTCTGAGTTAGATGAATGAGTGATTAAAACTAGAGAAATTTCTTAGAAATAATGTTGTTTACCTGTTGTTTCTAGCATATCAGGTTTACTGGTGGTGGTCTGGTATTTTTTAAGTCTGCTATTTCAGTAGAATTCTCTGCATGCGGGGAAACATCAGACGAAAGTGAAAGATTGGGAAATTTTAGCTTTTTGAAAGCTGGTAGGTGATGGCTGGGTGAGGTGGGGGAAGGGCCATTGAGTTTTTCTATAAGAAAAATTATGTATGCATATGTATTAAACTATAAAAAATATACATATTTCCCAAATTTGTAATCTCTGCATTTTTCTATGTAGGTACCAAAAAAAGAAAAAAACATTACAAATTAAGAAATTGTGATGGAGATTAGGGGGAAATTAAAAATATTGAAAACATGATTTCTGGACAAAATCGTATTAACCTCCTTTTATATGGTGAAACAATACATAGTTTCTGATCCTTCTTAAGAACAGAAAGCACTTTCATGCAAATTGTACCCTTGCCCTTCACTATTAAACAAAATGATGACTTCCATTAATATCAGCTGTGCCGATTCTGCCCATAAGAAAGGAGCAAATAATACAATGTGCTTGTAGGTCACAACACCCGGGCAACGCCGGGATGCAATGCTAGCATACAATATATAAATACATGTGTATATATATATATATATATATAATACTATCAATAATATATGCATATATACATACATATACGTATATACATGCATGTATGGGTACAGGACATTAAAAAAAAACGTAGACGAAATGAGAACATAAAAAACAAAAGCATAGAAAACGAACATTTTTTCGAACAACGAAAGAAAGAAACAGAGAAACGAGACAGGCAACATCAAGACCATTCCCTTCATCAGTTGTCCCCTGTTTTATCTACTCCGCATTGTGCATACATGAATAGATTTATGTATAAATATTTATATGAAAATACATTAAAAAAAAACCCTCTGATTTTTCTTCATAGAGAAGAAAAGTGACTTTGTTCCCCAATACATTAGGGTCCTTTATTGTGGAATTATCAATCTAGGTTTAAAATAAGAACCAATATAGTTTTTACATAAGGAAGA
>NC_069004.1:25968155-25970452 GCF_001194135.2 Octopus bimaculoides
ATATATATATATATATATATATATATATATATATCAGAGAGAGAGAATCAGAGTATGAGCAATGAATGACTATAAAAGGTGAGGGTCACTCAGTGGAGAATTATTCTGGATTAAATCATGGTAGGAATCCTGAGATTAAAAGATCACTGCCATTGCTATCACCACTGCTGCCACCACATAACAACAAAAAGGGGAGACAAAAAAGAAGGGGGGAAAGGAAAAACAAGGAAACTTACTTGAACAATATTTGGATGCGACAGCTGTGTTAGCATAGATGCTTCTAAAGGAATCCGACCATGAATGGGATCGTCCCTCCAGTTTTCAGTCAGGACTTTAGAACGAAGGATATATTTCACAATTACCTGCAGACACAAGTTAAAACAGAAAGGTTTTATACACACATGAAAATACATACATATACATATGATCTTCGAACGTTGGGCCACACGAAGACAATGACAAATAACTGACACCTTTGGCGATATGCCGTGCTTAAGAAGAGCCGTCAAGCTGAGTGGAATCGCAGTCATGCCTGATGCCAGTGTCGCATAACTGGCACCCTGGTGGCACATAAAAAAACACCCTTCAAACGTTGAGTGATATGCTGTGCCTGAGAAGACCCATCAAGCCAAGTGAAATCATAGTTGTGGCCGATGCCAGTGTTGTGCAACTGGCGTCTGTGCTGGTTGCACGGAGAAAGCACTCTTATAACTTTGGGCCTCACAAACGCGGTGACAAGTGACTGAGACCTTTGGCAATACAACATGCTTGAGAAGACCTGTCGAGCTAAGCGAGGTTGCAATTCATGGCTGGCATATACAAAGCACCCACTACACTCTTGGAGTGGTTGGCATTAGGAAGGGCATTCAGCTGTAGAAACCATGCCAAATCAGAATGGAGCCTGATGCAGCTCCTCAACTTTGTAGTTTTCAGTCAAACAGTCCAACCCATGCCAGCATGGAAAACAGACGTTAGATGATGATGATGACATACATAAGTGGTGGCAAGTGGCTTAGTGGTTAGGGTTACACGGCTGGTGATAATAAGGTTGTGAGTTTGATTCCTAATGGCGTGTTGTGGTCTTCAGCAAGACACTTTATTCCGTGTTGCTTCAGTCCACTCAGCTGTCAAAAATGAGTTGTCCCTGTGGTTCAAAAAGGCCAGCCTTGTCACTGAATCTCCCTGAGAACTATGTTAAAGGTATGCATGCTTGATTAACAACTTGCCTTTACTTACATCATGTGTGGCTGTGCGGTAAGAAGCTTGCATCCCAACCACATGGTTCCGGGTTCAGCCCCACTGCGTGGCACCTTGGGCAAGTGTCTTCTACTATAGCCTCAGGCCGACCAAAGCCTTGTGAGTGGATCTGATAGACAGAAACTGAAAGAAGCCTGTCGTATATATTTATGTATATGTGTTTGTCCCTCCACCATTGCTTGACAACCGATGTTGGTGTGTTTACATGCCTGTAACTTAGAGGTTCAGCAAAAGTGTCCTGGGGTCGATTTGTTTGACTAAAGGCAGTACTCCAGCATGGCCATAGTCAAATGACTAGAACAAATAAAAGAAAAGAATGTCTGTGGAGTGCTCAACCACTTGTACATTGATTTCATGAGCAGGCTGTTCCTTTGATTGAATCAACTGGAAACCTCATTGTTGTAACCAATGGAATGCTAATTTTTTTCTATATATACAGGCATAAACACACACACAGATCATCATCATCATCATTTAAGTAATGTTTCCATGCTGGCATGGTTTGGACAGTTTGACAGGATCCAGTGAACTGTAGAGCTGCATCAGACCCAAGAGTCAGCTTTGGTATAGTTTCCATCTTAATGCCAACCATGAGTACATCTTATGTGGCACTGGAACAGGTGCTTTTCAAATGGCACCAAAACAGGGTAAGACAAGCCTTGATGATATGCCATGCTTGAGAAGACTCATCAAACCAAACAAAACTGCAGTCGTGGCTGTTGCCCAGGTCATGTAATTGACACCCATGACATCATAGCCGTGACTGTTACTGGAACCTGGTGGAGTTCTCTGGCTTACCTGTTCCATATCTCCTTATTGCCCACTAGGGGCTAAACATAGAGGGGCCAAACAAGGACAGACAAAGGGATTAAGTCGATTACATTGACCCCAGTGCATAACTGGTACTTAATTTATCGACACCAAAAGGACGAAAGGCAAAATCGACCTCGGTGGAATTTGAACTCAGAACGTAACGGCAGACGAAATACCGCTAAGCACTTCACCTGGCGTGCTAACATTTCTGCCAGCTCGCCACCTTA